>NC_142934.1:110549643-110607143 GCF_046866305.1 Octopus bimaculoides | reverse complement strand
TAATTCTAGCAACCTCATTGAGGTTCTCTTGTTCGTACACGGAGCATTGTCTCATAAATCTTTCATTAAAGCGGTATTCTTTTATTTTCTTAAGGCGGTGAGTTGCCAGAAACGTTCGTACTCCGAGCGAAATGCTTAACAGTATTTCGTCTGTCTTTACGTTCTAAGTTCAAATTCCGGAGGTCGATAAATTAAGTACCAGTTGCGTACTGGGGTTAATCTAATCGACTGGCCCCCTCCTTCCAAAAAAATTTCGGGCCTTGTGCCTAGAGCAGAAACGATTATTTTATTCTTTTACTTCCGTCAGTCATTAGCTTGCGGCCATGCTAGGGCACCACCTTGAAGAAATTTGTAGTTGAATGAATCGACACCTGTACTTATTATTTTTTAAAGTCTGGTACTCACTCTATCAAACTCTTTTACGGAACCGCTTAGTTACGAGGAAGTAAACACCTCAACACCGGTTGCTAAGCTGTTGTGGGAGACAAACACAGACACAAAGTCACATACCCACGCACGCGCGCACACACACACACACACACACACACACACATTTATACACGTCGGGCTTCTTTTACTTTCCGTGTACTTAAAATACACTCACAAGGCTTTGGCCCGCCTGTGGCTATAGAAGATACTTGCCCAATGTGTGCCCCGCAATGGGATAGAACCCAAAACCATGTCGTCGGGGAACAAGCTACTTACCACATAGCCACGCCTTTATGTATGAATAACTATGTACGAATAAACCATGCAATGTATCCTACATTAGAGACACCGAACAATGATTTGACGCTGCTTTGACTGCGATATCCAGCATGTCGGATATCACGTAGGGGGTCTTTCATCGAATAATTTGTGGATGTGATGGTGAAGTTGCTGGTAGGAGCGGTGGTGGTGTATCAGAATCTATTAAACGTATAGCAGTAAGAGTCGGGAGATTGGAAGTTCAGACAGTGAAAAGTGTATCTCTTTGTATGTGTAAGCGTGTGAATGCTTACGTGTTTGCATGTGCGTATATGTGTGTGTTTGTATGAAAAACTTGATTAATGGAGTGGAAGACATGACAGCCAGGTTTGATATACGATAAAACGTCACGTCCGCGCGTTGGACAGTAAATTGGTTAGAATTTTGGTATTTTAGGTAGGTGTTTATTATAGGTTGGTCGGTAGGTAAGGGACACGGTTGCAGGAGGGGGGGTCTTGCACATTCTCTCTCTCTATCTCTCTCTCTCTCTCTCTCTATCACCACATTTTATTATATTGGTCATTAGCTGAAAAGTAAGAGGATGAGGAGAAGGAGAAGGATGTGGAGGAAGAGGCGATGTGGTGCGGTGTGGTATGTGTTGAGTGGTATAACTGATAAAGAGGTCATGGTTGAAGGAAAAAAAAATTTGATAAATAAGTATAGGAGCGTATGTATGTATGTGTGTATGCATGCATCCGGGTATGTAGGTGTCTGTCTGTCTGTCTGTCTGTCAGTCTGTATGTATGTATGTATGTATGACTGTCTGTCTGTCTGGCTGTGTGTCTCTCTGTGTCTATCTGTTGTCTGTCTGCCTGCCTGCCTGCATATCTATCTATCTATCTATCTATCTATCTATCTATCTATATATATATATATATATATATATCAAGCTATCTCTCTCTCTCTCTCTCTCTCTGGTATATACATATTTATATATATATATATATATATATATATATATATATATATATATATGTATATATATATATATATACATACACACACCACACACACACACACACACACACACACACACACACATATATATATATATACATAGATGATGCACACATATGTGAATGTGCTAATGTATGTGTGTATTGCTAAACTTCTGCTCTAAAGAAATATTCTTATTATATCTACCAACTATATATTACTATAACTAATATCATTATAGCCTCATTTTCTAAATTTAATTATTAATGTTAGACTCTGAAACTTTAGCAATTTCAGGTGTATCGATGATATAAAGATATGGTTTTTGATTTTACTCCGATTTACGGCTCATTTCCTTTGAAGCCGTTAGTTTTTAAAATGGTGGCCATGTCCGTATACATAACACTAGCAATACCGATCTCTTTATCTCCTGCTGATGATAGCATTGTGTGTGTGTATAATTTTCTTTTGTCTGCCTGTATGTATGCGTGTATGTATGCATTCACATATACATGTATGTATGTATATTCTCTGTTCATTATTTGAATTCTTCCAAAGGAGCTGGTTTCTAAAACAGATGGAAATCTCCATTGTCGGAATGTAGATACCAAAAACAATGCCTTATGTTGAACTTGAGAAAAATGGTGCATGTTCTTCCTGTTCCTCTTAGAATTCCAATTTGTGATTTGGTTACGTGTTAGCTTGGTGATGTTCATTTCTTACTTCTGTATTCAATTTTTTTCTGTTTTTGAAAACCGTAGCTTTTCCAGATTATTTCTAACAACATATAGGCGCAGGAGTGGCTGTGTCGTAAGTAGCTTGCTTACCAACCACATAGTTTCGGGTTCAGTCCCACTGCGTGGCATCTTGGGCAAGTGTCTTCCACGATAGCCTCGGGCCGATCAAAGCCTTGTGAGTGGATTTGGTAGACAGAAACTGAAAGAAGCCCGTCGTATATATGTATATATATATATATATATATGTGTGTGTGTGTTTGTGTGTGCGTGTGTGTGTGTTTGTGTGTGCGTGTGTGTGTGTTTGTCCCCCTATCATCGCTTGACAACCGATGCTGGCGTGTTTATGTTCCCGTAACTATTAGCGGTTCGGCAAAAAGAGGCCGATAGAATAAGTACTGGGTTTACAAAGAATAAGTCCCGGTGTTGATTTGCTGAAACAAGTAAAAGAGAGTAAAAGAGAGTAACATTGCGTTGATGTTTATATATTCAATAACGCGTTGTGCCTGTAATTCAAAGGGTCAGCCTTGTCACACTGTGTCACGCTGAATATTCCCGAGAACTACGTTAAGGGTACACATGTCTGTGGAGTGCTCAGCCACTTGCACGTTAATTTCACGAGCAAGCTGTTCCGTTGATCGAATCAACTGGAACCCTCAACGTCGTAAGCGACGGAGTGCCAACAACAACATTCAATAACGCAATCCTAGAATATTTTCGAATAGCATTGCATATTATTTTTCGCAACAGTTCTGCTGCTAAAATAGTTTAAGGGAGTTTGGCTACTAATTGGATATAAGCGACAGTTTCGGTGAACTTTTGCGGCCGCTCGTGCTTCCCTGTTTCTTTTGCTCAACATAAACTTTGTTGTAATCGTCTGCTTTATTCATGTCAATAATAGTAACATTTTGAAGTCTTCGAGAAACACATCCATGCATAGTCGTTTTTTGTTATTCTGAGAATTTCACATCTAGGTCCTTTTTGAGATATGTTAGTGCTGCTGTTGTGGGGTTATGGGGGAGGCAGTTCGTTAGGAAGAAATTAATTCCCGAGGAGATCACTGCCGAATCGTAAGAAGTTGCTCTCTTCGCTTTCCAGCACTAGATCTATCTATCTATCTATCTATCTATCTATCTATCTATCTATCTATCTATCTGTCTATCTGTCTCTCTGTCTATCTGTCTGCCTGTCTGTCTGTATGTCAGTCAGTCTGTCTGCTTGCCTGCCTGCCTGCCTGCCTGCTTGCCTGCCTGTCTGTCTGTCTGTTTGCTTGCCTGCCTGTCTGTCTGTCTATCTATCGGTCTGTCTGTCTCTATTTACGTGTATGTGTGTGTGTGTGTGTGTGTGTGTGTATAACGGAGTTATTTGTTATGGATTATCAAGCCGGGCAAAATGCTTCATAAGCTCTCTGTTAGTACACTAAGGCAGACCGTACTGTTTAGGTTAGTAAATAGCTGTAACGAAATAGCATCAATTTATAGCATTGGGTCGTTCAACTTTTCTCAACTGATCAATAGACCAATTGAGTAAACATATCAATAACCAACCTATAATCATTACGAACCTATAATGCTTTCTCGGTGTAGGGGGTGTGCGAATATTTTCGACACCCTTTGCAATTAAAAAAAAATAAAATTTCGGCGCTAAGACGGATGAACACTTAATATTCAACGTCGATCCAGGTGTCTGCAAATATGGTTCATTCAAAGTTCATGTTTACCTCTAAGTTTCCGTTGGTAAGAAAAACCTAACGCAAAGCAATCTAAAATCAGATTTGCATTTGATTGAGTTGCCTGTCATCTTGCAATACTTCACACTACCTCTTTAATCCAATGCCTTATCGAGGACTCATTCCGTCTGGTACATCTTGTGGCGATTGAGGATTAGTAGCATTTGCAAGATTAAACCAGTTAGATAAGTTTTAAATCTCGTCTTTTCACATATTTTTTTAGGAGTTTCAGGTCAACTGCTGGACTTAAGAATCAATGCAGAGCACACAAATGTAGCGGAGGTTAGGGGGATTATCTAGATTAATTAGGATGGCTATCATCTGCAAAGATGATGCGATCGACATGTTTGTATGTATATACGTACGTATGAATGCATGTCTGTATGTATTTATGCGCGCGTATATATAATGTATAATATATACGATATACAAAATATAATATATATATGTACATATATACATATCTATATACATATCCATATACCTTTTTCATTATAACTGTTCTGAAAACTATTTACAGCCTTGGATTTTTATCTCTATCAATTTATATATGTAGATGGTTATACACGACCCACGTTGGACTCCTCATTCGTATCATTATCGAACCTGGAGCTTAACCATGGTCTATCCATAGCACTTACTTAGCATTACCTGACACCCTTTCGGTCTTCTTGACACCAACACATCTGATACCCTATACACACACACACACACACACACACACACACACACACACACACACACACAAGCTTTGAAACGTTATGTTTAGCCCCCTGGGGGAAATAAAGAAATATATATAAGCTTTGAAACGTTGAGCTAATAACTCCTTCGTTAAATTTTAGCACTCTTGCTTTGTAATATATATTTATTGTATACATTCGCGTATGATATCCTATAAACATATTTTTCGTGTTAAATCAAATAACATTTGGAAAGTATTAAAGTAAATGCAGAAGAAACGACTGAATTTATCTGACAACCGAATACAATATTAAACAAGACATCGACATAGTTAAGTAAATAAATGCCTGTCATATCATTTATATCAGGGAAAAGCAGAAAGAAATGACCCTTGTGTATACCTGGAATCGAAACTAGAATTTACAGGGATCAAAGTCAACTTCTAAGATTTTGTTACCAATACTTAGCGTCTATTAAACAAATATTTTTCAATGTTTTATTACCTTTGATTATATGTGTGTGAGTATGGTGTAATTATGAGAGAGTGAAGTTCCGTGTTCGTGAGTATGAGCGTGAGAACAGTTGTTGACGACTGTATGTGAGAGATTAGAAAGTTTGCGTTTGAGTGCTTGTACTTATCTGTGACTTTTCTGTGCGAGCATGTACGTACGTAACACGTGTGCTTATCAGAGAATGTGTTTGTCAAAATATCAGTGTGTGCCCCTCATGTGATTATGTGTGTATTATTTTTTCTATTTCTTTGCGTACGCTTTGTCGATGTGTATATATGTGGTATACCTACGTCCACGTATGTTTACACACACACACACACATACGCACACACACATAGATATCTATACTTACATATATACATGTGTATATGTATATAAACACGTATATATATATATATATATATATATACATGTATGTATGTATAGATAGGTGTGTGACGTCTGTGTAGTGTGTGTAAGTACGTCCTCTTCAGAAGAAATAGTTAATTAACAACTTATTAACGGACCAATTCATCAGGTCACTGCACAAAAAGTCATTCACTTTCAAAAATTTTAATTAATGTTTCACACACAAATACATACCAACCATACATATACGTATGTATACATACATACATACACACACACACACACACACATATATATATATATATATATATATATATATATATATATATATATATATATATATATATATATATATTTATGTATGTATGTATATATGTATGTATGTAAGTGTATATACATGTACGTATGTTTGTGTATGTGTGTGTATACATATATATAACTGTGAGTGTATGTGAGTGTTTGTTTAAAGAAGGAAATATTATGCGAAGTGATGTAAAAAAAAGAAGTTAGGTACGATAAGGAACGTTTAAACTGGGAGAAGAAAAAATGTCAGAAAGAAATATTTCAGATCAGTGTACTTTTTATCGTGATTATATACCTTCTTCTATATTTACACTCCACGGCACACACACACACACACACACACACACACACACACACACACACACACACATATGCACATGAACACACACGCATCACGCGCGCAGGAACGCATGCATTCACTCACACATTCGTACAAGTACACACACATACACGCACAGGCACACGACAGTACACAAGCGCACGTACACGAACAGACTCACGCACACTTGCACACTCACACATGCACACACACATATGCACCACACACACACACATACACAAAATGCAACACACAAGCATGCATTCGGAACTTATGTTTATGTATATCCAATTAATGATCCATTATAACGCACCCTATGTAGAAATTATAGCTATATATTAAACATACATACATATATGTGTATATATATACACACACACACACACATATATATATATATATATATATATATATATATATATATATATATATGTATGTATGTATACATATATGTATGTATGTATGTATGTATGTATGTATGTTAATATATAGCTATACTTTATATATATATGATATATATATATATATATATATATATTATAATATATTTACATCTTTTGAGTAATATATATCGCTATTTATATCATATAGTATTTACTGTTTGTCCCTCTCTCTCTTTTACTCCATATATATATATATATATATATATATATATATATATATATATATGTACATACATATATATATATATATATGAGTGTGTGTGTATGTGTGTTTTTATAAAGTATACTTGGTCTTACTGTATTAAAGTGATAAACTTTTGAATAGTACGTTAATTAAAACTACAGAAAAAAGAAATAAAATGAAGTTTAAAAAAAATATATACGTTCTTTGAAACTTCAAATTATTATTTTTCTTTCGAAATGAAAGTAAGAAATGTACTTAACTTCATAGAAATTTTAGTGTAGAAAAAATTATTTTGAAGACGCAGTATAGAAATAGCTCAAAAGTCATGGACTTTCCAAAATGTCAGCATTGCATGTTTTGCGAAGACAATTATTTTTAGAATCACCATGATCAAGAACGAGAAATTTCTGTGTTAAGAATCAATGAAAGTGCCTCTATTCTTTGGTTTGATCTCCTAGAAATAGTTGCCAAATCTATATCAATGCACGCTTTATTCCCTTATTAGGTCGAAAGACACACTGGATGTTTTATCTCTATTTTCTACAATAATGTTGATTATAAATGTTGGTACAAGTCTAGTTATTTCGTGGGAGGAGCAAAGATGATTATAGCGCCCCCAGTACTCAACTGGTACTTGTTTTACCGAAATTGAAATGGATGAAATGCAAAGTCGATCCCGGCAGAATTTGAACTCAGAATATAACGAAGGAGGAAATGTCGCTAAGCATTTCTGCCCCAGGTTGCTAACGGCTCTACAGGCTCACTGTCTTATTTTCCTTTGTAATATTGAACGCCTTTTTACGAAAGTGTGCTGGGTCACATTTGCACTGGTCTGAAACACCGCTACCACCATACTACCACCATACCACCGCCACAGCCACCACCGCCGCCGCCGCAGCCGCCGCCACCGCCACCACCACCGCCACCACCACCACCACCACCACCACCACCACCACCGCTGCCGCCACCACTAACGACAACAACTACAACAGAAATACCATCATCAACCGTAGGTCTTTGCTATAGTTTTCAAGATTTAAATCAGGGGTCCCCAAACTTTTTGGACCATCGACCTCTTCATGAAATCCTTGACTCCTCATCGTTCCCCGCCCATAAGCATGTACAAGAAATAGAAAAACAATAATGATAGCTAAGTAAATGTGCGGTTTCAGGCATTTATCGACCCCTTGAATAGTCCCATCGAACCCCAAAGGGCGATATCGACCACTGTGGAGACCACTGGTTTAAATGAAACACAGTAATATGTATCTCAGTAAAGAATTTCTTTACAATGAGAAGGTATGGCACGTCTTTGCTCCTAAGTCTGCTCGATCGCTTTTGACCTATGCCAAATTAAGGATAACAGCAGCAACGAAAACAATACCAGACATCTGATAAGATATTTATCAGGAGTTTCGTAAATCTAGCTGAAATACAATAACAAGCATTACAACAAGGACTTTCTTCGCATTTAAAACATAGTTTGCCTTTGATCATCGTCTGCTTGCTCACTATTAACCTGATGCGAAACAACGACAATAACGAAAGCATTAGAACTTTGTCATAGTTTTCATTGCTGTTAAGATTTTGGCAGTTTCAACTGAAACAACGTAACATGTATTTCAGCAAAGACTTTATTTATATTGTAATGCATTGTCCTTTTTCAAATAGTCTAGGTTGTTCTGGGGAAACGTATCTATTGAACATATTAATTGAATATTTGAAGAATACAGGAAAATGTTATCGTTATTACGTCACAACAGGCACTGCAGCAGATTTGGTAATTGATAGTCGAACAATGCCGAGCCGTTTACAATTTCATGAATCTGTAACAGCAACATCTGTCTCCAATATGAAAATGTCCTCTGTGGAGTCACGACAAAATACACGCTGTTGCATTTACTCGACATAGATGAAGCTTTGAAACGATTTGTTAATTGTTTACGAGTCATTGTCATACTCTAGAAGGAAATCATGTGAGGTTATAGACTCGTCGGTGATAAAATTATTCTCTTAAGAGGAGGTTTTCGGCAAACTGCTTTCATGATATGGAAAGGTTTTAATGCTGCTGTTACTGAAAACTGTTAAACGATCTCAGCTTCGACCTAACGTAAAATTTCTAAACGTATCTGAAAACATGAAGGTCAACGTATGAAGACTTTGATAAATGGCTTCTTGGTGTTAGAAGCATTGTACAGACAAATAAATCTGGTCTATTGGAAGTTCTAAGGCAGCGAGATAGCAGAATCGTCAGCATGTCTGTCAAAATACGTTTGTTCTGGTTCTTTACAGTCTAAGTTCAAACTTCGAAATAAACTATGCTTATCATCTTTTCAGGGTCGATACAATAAACTACCAAATAAGTATTGGGATCGGTGTAATCGATTTGCTGGTTTTCTGTTCTCCAAGGGTCCGGCGTCACGTTCAGAGAGATGTGATCTCAGTCATTTATAGGTTATGTAAACTGGGTAAGCGACCTTATGAGTCCTCATGCTCGCGATAAAGAAAGAAAGAAATTAAGAAGCTCTAACAGAGATACCGTTGAATTAACATCAAGCGACGAAAATATTATGAAGGATATTTATGGAGTTTCAGTAGTTATCTCAAGTAAAGGACGAATCAATAGAAAATTTATCATGAAAGATACTTGTAACTCCTAAGAATGTAGGATGCTTTTGAAACTGAATCGAACAGTGAGATTCGTAATTTATGTCTTGGAAACATCACAGGATGCAGAAATAATAGTAGCATGATTAACATTGACGGAGACATGACAACGGATCGCCCAGTTATGCTTTCAAATCCAGTGATTCGGGGATGTTTCCATACACGGCCTCAGCGGCAGACAGGAATGCTAAAGCATTTCTTAAAGATAAAGCATTTTATTACTTTTATGATGCTGGCCGAAAACAATTCGTCAGAAGATTTCTTGTGGTATTTTTTTCCAATCCTTTACATTTTGAGTTCAAATCCTGCTGAGGTCGACTTTACTTTTCAACATTTCGAGGCCTATAAAATACCCCACCCAGGTCGATGTGGTCGACTAATCCTTTCCCATCAAATTTGATGACCTTTTTGCCTAAATCAGAAATCATTAGTTTTATGATATATCACCTTGATTCGAGAAAAGCATTACTTATTGAAACACTAGTTTTGCTAAGGGACTGAATGCAAGAAACGAGTAGACATATTAATTTCAGGAATAAATTTGGCACTTCATAATATCAGTCCTCCTTTTTGTATTTAAAATTTTTATTTTTTATTTTTACTTTGAACAACCATGTACATAACCAAAATCAAATGGCAGGATCAAGGATTTTTTCCTGTCGGACTTATGATTGCTATCTCCTGTCTCCTCTCTACGTGGTCCTTTGTAGAACCAGAACTGTAAACAGTTGGAAGTTGCATATATGAATTAAATTAATCCACGGAAATTTCTTTGCAAGGAAAATTTTCTCGAAAAACTTAGTAATACAAAAATTAAATTAGACAGTAACTGCAAAGTCTCTGCCTAATCAGAATTCTTGGGTGATTATTCTTCTTTGCAGTTGACTAAATCGTCGCTGTAAAGGCCAACATTGAACAGAACACGTTTTATTTTCTTCAACATCATTCACATCAAATTTAGTTTTATATATTTCAAGATATATTCTGTTTTCTTTCTCAGTACAGTTAGCTAGGAGGCGCAATGGCCCAGTGGTTAGGGCAGTGGACTCGCCGTCATAGGCTCGCAGTTTCGATTCCCAGACCGGGCGTTGTGAGTGTTTATTGAGCGAAAACACCTAAAGCTCCACGAGGCTCCGGCAGGGGATGGTGGCGAACCCTGCTGTACTCTTCCACCACAACTTTATCTCACTCCTACTTCCTGTTTCTGTTGTACCTGTAATTCAAAGGGCCAGTCTTGTCACACTGTGTCACGCTGAGTATCCCCGAGAACTACGGTAAGGGTACACGTGTCTGTGGAGTGCTCCGCCACTTGCACGTTAATTTCACGAGCAGGCTGTTCCGTTGATCGGATCAACTGGAACCCTTGACGTCGTAAGCGACGGAGTACCAACAACAACAACAATTAGCTAAGATAAACGAAGTAACCACCATTATGGTACTCGTGTAATTCATAACTTATTGCACATACAAGAAGTCTGTATTGCAACCACTTAGTGGCCGGTTCGATCTCACTTCGCTCCTTGGCGTCTTTTTCGTTTCAGTTTTAGGCCGACCAATGTCGTGTGAGTTAAATTTAGTAGAAGCAAACTGCGCTGCAAACGGATATCAATATTATGTGTGTGTGTACAGCCAGCTTGAGAGTGGACACAGGAATGTTGGTTGACCATGACTCAGGTATAAGGAAAAGCTGGAAAGTAACCTCTTAGTGATGCAGATACCTCACAATACCTTTGAGTGAACAGCCTTGGTACGAACAAAATGGAGATGGTTGTGTCAAAATGGAATTAAAATCTTTGTTGCAACCAAGATTAACAGGCTTCAGGGTGCAAGGCAAAGGAAAGAATCGGCTGCAAAAAATTAAAAAAACCACCAACACTCAAACTTGCAACATTTGTGGCCTTCTTTGCAAATCGTTGGCGGGACTTAAGTGTTATATTTGACATAAACATTATGACTGACAAAGAAAGTGAACGTTGTCGGAGCCTGCCTCATATGTCGAAATCGACGGGTGAGTCCATCACATATATATATATAAGCTCAGGAGTGGCTGTGTGGTAAGTAGCTTGCTTACCAACCACATGGTTTCGGTTCAGTCCTACTGCGTGGCATCTTGGGCGAGTGTCTCCTACTATAGCCTCGGGCCGACCAAAGCCTTGTGAGTGGATTTTGTAGATGGAAACTGAAAGAAGCCCGTCGAATGTATATGCATATATATAGATGTGTGTGTGTTTTGTGTGTTTGTGTTTGTCCCCCCAACATCGCGTGACAACCGATGCTGCTGTGTTTACGTTCCCGTAACTTAGCGGTACGGCAAAAGAGACCGATAGAATAAGTACTAGGCTTACAAAGAATAAGTCCTGGGGTCGATTTGCTCGACTAAAGGTGGTGTTCCAGCATGGCCACAGTCAAATGACTGAAACAAGCAAAAGAGTAAAAGAGAGAGTATATATTTGTAGTATGTATGTATGTATGTATGTATGTTGATGTTTTCAATGGTTTTAACAGTTGGGTAAACTAAAACGAAGGAGATCTTTAGAAATCCAGGAATCAGTTGTGTTGTAAGTACATAACCCCTCTCTCTCTTACTCTGTGTGCCAGCGTGTATGCGTGTGTGTGTGTGTGTGTGTGTCTGTATTTGTATGTGTGCATGTATCTGTCGTGTGTGTGTGTGGCTGTATTCGTATGTGTGCATGTATCTGTCGTGTGTGTGTGCGTCTGTGCATTCTTTCATTCTCTTTGTGGAATGAGATTTATTGCTCAAACCGCACCGATGAATTTTACTTATAAAACTCAACTTCAATGCATTTATATAATGCATTTTTTGTTCTAAACTTTATATGACGTTGTTGTCGTGGTAGTAGGCGGCGATTGTTTAGCCCTAGGTGAAATTTTGATCAAACAAACCTATGATCAAAAGCGTTTCATTCCAGCCGCAAACATATTTCAATTTATACTGTCATTTGATTGAAGTTATATCAAATTAGTTGTTGCTATTGTTTTTAACTCGAGATCAGACCTACGATCCAAAACATTCCAACTGTAATCATCAAATCTCCGTTTCAGACACATCTTTCTAGGGCTACAATTTTCATTGTGATCCTTCTAGAGCGAGAAATGTGTTTGAGGGGGGATTTGACTGCAATTTCTTGCACACTTGGTGATAACGAAGCGATACCCTCCTTGACTAAAATTTTATTTTGGTCGGGCAAAAGCATTTGTAACTTTTGTTTGTTCAGAGAATATGCTTTCCACCTTCTCCTCAAATTTGTCAGTAATTTCTTAACAATACTATATATTTACACTTCACGTATGTTTTTTTCCTTCTTGTTCTTCCCTTTGATTTCTATGTTTTCCTCCAGCTACCTGCTTCAATCTCCGTTGATTGCTGAATCAAAGATCGTGTTAGTGCTTGTTATGAAAATAGTGGTTGTGGTGGTGATGGTGATAGTAGTTGCTTATAGACGACAGAGAAAGTTCACACTCGGCTGTCGTTAACATTTCAATTGATGTCTATAATGTACTCACCATTCCAATAGCTGACCCGCACACTAAATCAAAACCATTACTTTTCCGATCACCTCTCACTCTTTCCTTCTCGTACTTTCGCTATCTACCCCCCTCTCTCTCTCTCTTCCTTTATATATCTCTCCTTCGTTATTTCTCCCTCTCTCTTCCTTTCTTTCTTCCTCCTCTCTCTTTCCCTTTCTTTTTCTTAGTGTTATTCATTCTAACTATAACAGTAACTGTTATATGAGAACCATTGATACTAGCCGGAAATGACGTCGTTTACGATTCAATCATGGTGGACAAGACAAAGTTACAATCTCTCGGCAAGAGAAACAAGCCAAGACAATAAAAATAAAGTAAAGTAAATATAACAAAAAAAAAAACAAGAACCACGACCAAACAAAAGAATATAAGAAACAAAATGGCTCCCAAAGTCTATTAACCGTTCAGAAATTGTGTTAAAAGCCAAGTTTTCATTGATGCCACGACCGCGCTGTCACATAAACATGATATAAAGCAGACATCCCTGGCAACACCTGATACTGAGTGCGTCGTATTTAAGCGGAGAGTGGCAGTAAAATTTATATGAAGAAACTGCCTATTGTGTCGTTGTAGAAATTTCTAGATAGAATGAAATTAACTCCCATTAGTTTAGGCGTTTTTGCCCATACAAAACAAAAGCTGTACTTGTAGCAAGTTCGAAACGACGGCTTGGAATTTTTGGCTGCTCATTTGTGAAATAATCGTTGTTGTTATTATAGTTATAGCTATTATTGTCGTTGTAGTGGTCGTTTTCTCTTCCATTATTTTCCCATTAATTTCTTTGAAGGACTAAAAATCCTCTGTGGTGTCGATTTTCATTGCAGTCTGAATAAATGCTGATGTTTTGTACCTTATAAAAGTCTTACAGATGACATCAAGTTTGTTAGTAACTAAATACGAAGAACTAATGTCGGGGATGAAATGGCCTTGTTCGTAAATAATCGTTAAACTGTCGTAGGATACGGGAAGTGGTGGTTTATTGTATTGCTAAGTATTTCAAGAAATATTTCATTAAACCTCCTGTTATTTTATAGAAGTGATCTGAAACGAATCAGTTGTTAGCATATATGTGTACTTTTTTCTTTGTTTTTTTTTGTTTTTTTTTTTGTTTTACTTGCTTCATGACAGTTCTTATCTTCCAGTCCCATGATCAAGAACAATCCATTGGTGAACTTTCACCTTTATTCTATGCCTTCTCTGTCTTTGATTACATTTTCAAAGTATCATTCATTATCTTAAGAATCTAGAGTGTGAATTTAAAGAAGCTTTGTGTTTGTGTGTGTGTGTGTGTGTATGTGTGTGTGTGTGTGTGTGTGTGTGTGTGCGTGCGCGCGTATGTGTAAATGTCTGTGTATTTCTATCTATCTATCTATCTATCTATCTATCTATCTATCTATTTATCTATCTATCTGTCTGTCTATTTACATACCTATATATGTACACATACATTCATATATATATACGTGTGTGGGTATATATATATATATATATATATATATATATATATATATATATATATATATATATATATATATATATATACATCTATCTCTCTATATATCTACACACACACACATACATATCTATATGTATATATATATATATATATATGAATTATAATTAAGGGTATCTAAAAGATACCATCATGCTAGATATAGCAGTCAAAGCTTGACTCTAAAACCACATCAAATATTCACACAGCGCCCAGGAGAGAAGACAAAGTGACAATATAAACTAGCAAAAAATTATTGGATAATTCCAGATTCAATAATTTTTTGCTAGTTTATTTTGTCTCTCTGTCTTCTCCTGATGTGTTCTTAGAGTCAAGTTTTGACTGCTCTATCTAGCATAATGGTATCATTTAGATACCCTTAATTATAATTTTAATAATAATTATTACCTATGAGGTTTTTAATCCCATGCCAGCCACTTAATATGATCGGTATTTTAAATAACGATCTTATCCCTATTTATATAAATTCATATATACATATATATATGTATAGAGTTGAACCATATATATATATATATATATATATATATATATATATATATATATATATATATATATATATATATATATATATATATATATATATATATATATATATATATATATATATACATACATATATATATGTATAGAGTTGAACCATATATATATATATATATATATATATATATATATATATATATATATATATATATATATATATATATATATATATATATATATATATATATATATATACATATACATACATATATATATGTATATATATACATTTATATGTGTATACCCCACCTTGAATACTGTTGCCCACTGTGGTCTTCCCACACGAAGCAACTCATTATGAAAGTGGAAGCACTCCCGAGTTCAATAAGAAGAAAGATAGACGGCATGACAGACATTGACAATTAAGGCCGACTAAAAAATCCAATCTCTACTCTCTCCAAGGCCACCGGGAGCGATGTGTGATGTGGAAAATATTCCATCAATATTGCAAAAATGTTTAAATCCACCCAAAACTTGGCTCCCGTACTATCCGTTCACTACAAAAATCGAAATCAAGACACATAACAACATTACGCCACTATTACTTTACCTAACGAGTCCAGCTCTCTTTAACATATACCAAAATATATCAAAACGGAAACAGATCCCATAAAATTCAAATGTTCACTGGAAAATCTCTTCAAAAAATCACGGATCAACCTCCTACACTCGGATATGTCTCCAGCAATAATAACGCTTTGCTAGAGTGGCCCATGGTGCCCTTATATGACAAACATACACGCTTATATATGTGTATATATGCATTACTATGTATATAAAGTGTGTGAATGTGTCTAATGGGAAAGAGAGAGAGGGTGGGAACGACTGAGAAACAGAACACTTAATTAGCTACATGCTTCTTAATTAGCTACATGCTTCATATCCTAATCCTTGTTTGTTAACTATCTTTTACGAAATTATAAATTCCACAATAGCCTTTTCTACTTTAGGCAAAAGGTTCTAACTTTTTGGGGAAGAGTCCAATCGAGTAGCTCGACCCCAGTGCGCAAGTGGTGCTTAAGTCATCGACCCCGAAATGATGAAAGTCAAGTCGACGTCGGCATCTTGGAAAAGTGATTTTTTTTCAGCTGAATTATTCATGTAAGTGTATTTGGTAGACGGAAACTGAGAAAGTTCATCGTGTATATAAATATATGCAGTATATGTGTGCGTGTGTGTATGCGTTTCCTTATGATTGTGTCTGTTCCTACCGTCGTTTGACAACCAGTATTGGTTTATATACATCCCCGTAACATGGCGTTTCGCTAAAAGAAACCGATGGAATAAGGACCGAACTTAAAAAATTAAGTATTTGTCTCAATTTGTTCAACTAATGTCCAGCAAAGGTGGTGCTCCAGTATGGCTGCAGTGCAATGGCTCAAACAAATAAATGAACAAATATTAAAGGCACACACACACACACACACACACACACACGAACACACACAGACATAAATAGTTACATATGCCCATATATGTGTTTATGCACACCCATATATATAAGCGCGTATGTGTAAAAAGAAGGCAGACCCGGACTTCTTAAACGGATCTATTTTAAAACGGGGGCCACATTTTTCATTAATGTTTTACGTAGTGTTTTTGGTACGGAAAGACTTTCAAACTTCGTATACTTATCTATTTTGTGTTATAGAACAGAAAAATATTTTTGTATTCGAATTTATTTCATGTAAAAAATTGTCTTATTTCGATAATTTCAACCAATCACTGACAAGTATTCAGTTGTTTATATTTACTCCTTTGGCTGATTAAGCGATGTAAAGCGTATTTAATCTCCATACCTTCGTTTTATTTGCTTTTTTTCATTTTAAATTTGCTTTAACCCTAACCCTAACCCTAACCCTAACCGTAGGGTTAGGGTTAGGATTAATTGTTTCAGAATCGTTTGTTTATGTAGTCGGCACTTAATGTATATCGGCTGAATGGACGTCAGTGATTGGTTGAAATTACAGAAATACGACAACTTTAACATGGAATAACTTATGGATTTCTTTTTTTTTTAAGAAGACTAAGAGAAAAAGATGTTTTATATGACACATTCTACCAGTGTTCCAAGTTTCAAAGTGTTTCGTTAATGAAAAATGTGGCCCCCGTTTTAAAAAAGATCCTCTTAAACTACTTCTTGACTCTCCTTCACGAAGAATTTTTACGTTCATCGTAATTTGAATTTAACGTATGATAGCGTCTCATAAAGCGAGATTTCTATACATCTTAGATTTGCAGAAGATTTTGTGGCGAAGGCGGTTTAGCTTAATGGTTTAGAGCACCGCGACGCGTAATTACAAAAGCGTGAGTTCAAGTCTCACAGCCGGCCGCCAACACTTTTTTTCTGCAAAATAGGGGTAGCTTATCCTGTTCAGGCAATATTATTAGCATTATCCTGCGTTTGAGAATTTAAAATCACTTCTTTAACTTTATAAAAGATAAACTAGGTTCGATTTGGTCATAGTCAAATATGAAACAGAATGTGAAATAAAATAACAGAAACGACGAATTTTAAAGTCTAGTGCAAATATGATACATTAATATTTACTCCGTTGGTTATCTTCTACGTTAGATATGTCTATGCTTTCTCGTTCTCTGCAGAAAAGAGAGTGTGTCATAAATTCAATACATAGCAGTCGGTTACAAGGTATTTGATATACAAGGGAAATGGACGTTATGTACCGGGATGAGAGCCTTATTTCTAAGCGGGCCCACACTGTCTCATAAGTGTGTATGTATGTGTCTAATGGGAGACAGACAGAGGCTGGGAAAGACTGACAAACTGATCACTTAATTAGATACTTACTTCATATCAAAATCCTGGTTTGTTGAATCTTATTTCACCTAGGGCTTAACAATACTATATATTTACACCTCATCTATGCTTTTCTTCATTTTGTTCTTCGCTTTGATTTCTGTGTTTTCCTCCAGCTACCTGATTCAATCTCCGTTGATTGCTGAATCAAATAATGCATTCATCCTCCTTTATTACGGGTGATTGATTCCTAAACAAAACCATGTTAAACGAACCAGTGATAAATGAAGACTAGAACACATTGTAAAAATAGGTTTCGTTCAGAAACCTGAATAATGTGGTTGGTTGGTGGTGTGCATATTTACGGCCCAGTCATAATCTTTGGCTGATCGCCGATTGTGTAATCACATACCAATTCGTCATAAGCGTATCACGGTTCACAATGAGTGTACTGTGTTATTCCGGATCAACGATGAATGAACCGGTGATAGATGTAATAAAACTATAGACTGGGATTCAAATTTAATTCGTAAGGTGTTTCATTTTTACAACAACGTGCAATGAATGGATTCTTGGAGGTCGTTATTTCGTTATGTTGTATCTCCTCAGTCAGAAGCAACTGGACTTTGAGATTAAATAATTGGTGAAGGACGTAGAGATGTAGTTTGCTAATATTTACACTGGCACATTCGGAAAACTCAAACGGTTACTATCAGTCAGTTGGAAACGTCAACGTTGTCTTGCGAAGCTTTTGCAATCCCTCTGCTGTACGTTAGCCCAAAACAGTTCAAACATGCACCCAAGATGCACTAAAGACCGAGACGTTCTCAAGAAAATATCTAGACGCCCGAAGAAAACTGGTCCCCACCAACAGTCAGGGCGTTCATGGCCACTAATCTAAAGATCTGACATTTGCTTCTTTCCTCGTCCAAGACCACTTACTCGCGGTCCAGGTCCATAAATAGCGTTTTCGAAACAGCACCGACTCCCAACCATCAGTTCCTGGTCGAGTAGGAAATGTGAAGATCTTAAAGTCTTCAAGAATGGGTGTTAAGGCGCATCTGTCGAAAATTCTAGTCTCGCTGATGACTGTCACATTCAAAACTAACTACGGGTTACCTTGCTTCCATGGCAACCTTAAACCATTTGCATTTATCCATTCCACTTTCAGAGCTGCCATGTAGGTACAAAAGAAGAAAGGGGAAACGAAAGGGGTTATTTGGTGAACCCGGAAACCGAGAGAAATGATCACTATAGAATTTTGGAATGTTCCCCCTCGGAGTCTACTGCCGGCCCTTGCCCTCAGGCTTCCCATATCATTGGGGAAATTCTCACTTATTACTTTGTATGCCCTTTGTTTCCATATTTTCCTCTTGTGCTATAAGAGTCATCATTATCTAATTCGAGCTCCCTATCAACACATATTTTGGGGCGGCTGTGTTTCGTTGATGTTGTTGGGTTTCCGTTTTAGTTACTGGTGCTACTCCTGCATGAGTTTCCTTTCTTTTTGTTGAAGTGGTCGTTGGCAAGGATAGTAATGGATGTTTTTGTTTGGTGTAAATGTGGTTTCGATGACGCTGTAGCGATTATGTGATTCGATTTTGTGTAGCGTTGTTTCAGAAAAAAGAAATTGCTTTTTGCCTTTCTTTTATTTTCTTGGTTGTCTTTTACGTCGGAAAGATCTGATGCAGATTGGATTAGAGTTACGTTTCATGTGAGACCATGTGTGTGTTTATGCAGGAAAAATGTGGTGAGAGGGAGAGTGTGAGAGAAATAGTCTTACTGAAGATTTTAGGGTGGGGGTAGGTTTTGGTTCTATTACTGTTAGAGTCGTTGTTGTTGTAGAGCTCTCTGGTCTTGCTGGTCGTGGTACTGAGGCCGTTGTTGTCACAGCTACAGATGCAGTTGTATGCTGCTGTTACTACTGTTGATTGCTATTGCTCCTGTTCTTTACACTGCTGTTCTGTGCACTGCTGTTGTTGTTGGGGACTTAAATTTATTCTGCTTTACTTGCCTAAACGTATGAAAGGGGCGTTTTTCAATCGCTGTTTGGTAAAAAGGAGCTCTAAGCTTCAAATGGTTTGCAGCTCAATGTCCCCTTTCAAAAATGTTTAGAACCACTATTATAAAATAATGATTTCTGACTCCCAACACGAAACCATATATTTTGTGGTAGAGAATTTATAGTCAGCTGAAAGGAATGAAGTACAATACCGATACTTCTATAAGGATGAAACGCAAAACTTTGAATAAATAAACATATCAAATCCAGCAGGATTTGAACTCTGTAAATATGGAATATAACTAAATGCATTGAGGCATTTTATATGTTGTTTCATCGTCTGGTTGAATGAAATAAGAAATAAAGACATGAGGAATGTTAGTACATGGAAATCATGTCTCGAGAGACCGAAAGGAGAGGGTGACTGGTGGAAGGATTTACAAAAATGAAGAGAGAATAGTTGTTGAGGGTGGTAGAGAAACAGCGATGAAGGGAGACAGATACAGGCGAAATATGGCTAGAGGAAGAGAAAATGGTAGAGAAAGCAAATAGCGAGAGAGAGAGAGAGTGAGAGAGAGAGAGAGAGAGAGAGAGAGAGAGAGAGAGAGAGAGAGAGAGAGGGAGATCACAAGAAGGAAGAGAAAAAGATAGAGAGAGGGAGAGAATTATATATGTGTGTGTGTATGAGTGTGTGTGTTCATTCAGAAAGTGCATATATATTCATGTTATGTGTATGTATCTATATATATGTATATCACATATATATATATATGTACACACACACACACACACACACACACACACACACACACACACACACACACATACATACATATATATATATATATATATATATATATATATACATATATACATATATATATCAAATATATACATGCATACACACGTATGTATGTGTATATTTATATATTCATAAATATATATATATATATATATATATATATATATATATATATGTGTGTGTGTGTGTAAATATATAAATACAAAAAGATAAAGAGAGCAAAGGTAAGGTTGGAGAAGTATTTTATGGATAGAGTCTTACAACTGTTTCTGCGAAGATCCAACGACTGGGGCAAACTAGTCGGTATACAGCACTTACTCGGTATTACCCGTATCCTCCTGGGTTTGGTTAAATCTACTACCCTCCTCAACCTTATATATATATATATATATATATATATATATATATATATATATATATATATATATATATATATATATATATACATACATATGCGTGTATAGATGTAAATATATGCATATATAGAGAGATGTAGCAATGAATCTAGGTAGAGAGATGAAGAGGCGTAGAAAGAGCAGAGAAAGAGAAAGAGTAAGAAACAAGAGTAAACGAAGAGAGATAGAGAGCAAAAGGAGAGCGGACCTACTTACTACACCACTTTTGAAGAGTGGCAGAATAGGGGAGATAATAAAATAACGGATGTCAAAACCTACATGAAGATTTAAATAATCACAAATTCTGTTATCTTTTGATCTTGGTCTCAATCCTAATACAACGAGTGGGATTTATCATAGCTTTGACAGATTCAAAATGCTTCTAAGGCCAACTACAACACGAATATATAATGAAGCTTCTTTTGTAAATCCTTTCTATATGAGATGTATTAATTAAACCGGTGATATGAAATGGTTGGCGAATCAAGGTTGGAAATAGTAGATGGAGGAAAGAGCGTGAAGTAGAAGCGTGGACAAATAGATTAGAATAGAATAGGGAAATAAAAGAATGCCGGAATAGCGGAATAGTGTTAAGACCATTCAATATCTCGTTGCTTTTCATTACAACTGCATCATGCCACATGGACAAGAAGCGACAATTATTTGTATAACTAATGTATGCAACCATTTATGTATGTAGAGCATTCGCACACATGTGTATGCATGCAGACATTCGCATGTAGCTGTGTGAATGTGTGTGTGTGTGTGTGAATGTGTGTGTGTGTGTGAATGTGTGTGTGTGTGTGAATGTGTGTGTGTGTGAATGTGTGTGTGTGTGTGTGTGTGTATTCGTGGGTGAATTTATAGTTATACTCATTTACATAAGGCTTATGTTCATATGAAAGCTGAAATAGAATAGTTAGGCGTGTATGTATGAATGTTTGCAGGTATATATAGTCATATGCATGCACACATACATACATACTTACTTACATACATACATACATACATAAATACTTACATACATACATGCATACATACATACATACATGCATATACACGTGTGTATGTATGCATGTCTATGTATATAAATAGGCATCTGTATAGGTATTCCTGTTGAGATATATGTATGTGTACATGCGTGTATATATATATATATATATATATATATATATATATATATATATATATATATATGTATGTATGTATGAATGTATGTATGTATAAATACACACACACACACACACACGCACACACACACACGCACACACACACACACGCACACACACACACACGCACACACACACACCTATATATATATATATATATATATATATATATATATATATATATATATATATATATATATACATATGTATGTATGTAGGTAGGTTTGTGTGTGTGTGGGTGTGTACGCGTGAGTATATTCATCTGTATGCTTGTATGTGCTGTTTGCTTGTATACATTTGGTTTAATTGTTTATCGTTGTTGCAGTTCATTGCGAATATATCATTGCGTGATACAGAAGATTATACGTTGATGTGGTGAGCCATTTATAAGAGGCTGCTATTGAGAACTTGTAGCAATAAACATCAAACCCTACAGAATATTCCAGCAATAAATGGTTCCACTTGTCAAAAATTGTTAAAGCCGGTGTCAAAACATGTTGTAATTTAATAAGTCCTATATAATATATCACCTTTTCGGCCCGTTCGAAATACTACTAACCTGTAAGGTTTTCATAAGATAGGGATAGAACGTTGCTTCTGCTGTGTGTTGTTGTTGTCGGTGGTGGTGATGTTATTGGTTGGTGGATGAAAATGGTCAGTATTGTATGTGTTGGTGGTGAGGCTTACTGGTGCTGGTGAGTCTGTAGTTATATTCCTACAGGTAATCGTATTGGGAGACGATAGGGCATAGGCGTGTCCAAATTGAAGTTGTGTATATATAGTTCTAGGCTTCTAACCGATACTGCGAATGTTGTTGATGTCGTTGCTTAGGACAGAGTCCAGCGACGATCCACTCTGCTACGTTATCAGTATAAGTGTTCCGCTTGTGACCGAGACAGAGAGCCGCCACCTTTGTTTCTTTAAAATATCAGAGCATTAAAATACGTTCAGAATAGCTTATGGCTGTCCCTTGTTAATAGTAATTAATCGATGACACCGACGACGTCGATGATGACGACGACGACGGTGGGGATGAAAATGATGACGGCAACGAGGACGATGACGATGATGGTAATGATCATGACGATGATGGTAATGATCATGACGATGACGACGACGACGACGACGACATCGATGATGATGATGATGATGATGAGAATGATATTATGATGAGGATGACAATGATGTGGATGATGAGGATGATGATGACGACGACGATGACGACGATGATGATGATGATGAGGAGGAGGGGGAGGAGGATGGTGATGATGACGACAATGGTGATGACTGTTTACGCATTCCTTTCAAATCCGTACGATTGTGATTTGAGGTAAATTTGGCTGCTATTTCTAACAGTTTTCGCATCTATGTACATACTTACTTGGCAGCGTAGTGTTGTTGTTTTGGTGGTGGTTGTGGTGGTGCTGGTCGTAGTGGTGATGATGATGGTGGCGATGGTGGTGGTAGTGGTGATAGTGGTGATGGGGTGGTGCTTGTGTGGTGATGATGCTAGTTGTGGTGGTAGTGGTGATGGTGGTGTTGATGATGCTGGGGTGATGACAGTGGTTGTGATGGTGGTGGTTGTGGTGGGGTGATGATGGTGGTGGATGATGATCGTGGTTGTGGTGGTAGTGGTGGCAGGAGTGGTGGTGGTGGTATTGGTGATGGTGATGGGGTGATGATGGTGGTAGGGTGCTGGTGGTGGTGGGGTGATGATGGAGTGGTGATATTGGTGGTAGTAGTGGTGGTAATAGTGGTGGTGGTGGGGTGAAGTTGGTGGTGGGGTGATGATGGTGGTTGTGGTAGTATCGGTGGTAGTGGTGGTGGTGATGGAGTGATGATGGTGCTGGGGCGATGATGGTGGTGGAGTGATGATGGTGGTTGTGATGGTAGTGGTGGGGTAATGGTAGTAATGGTGATAATGGTGGTGACGGTGGTGGTGGTTCGTGGTGATGATGGTGGTGGTTCGTGGTGATGGTGGTGGTGGTAGTAATAGTGCAGATATAAAAGACTGTCTACAGTTCCAACTCAACAGCAACATGGATTTTGTTTTTCTTTCTGCTGTTTTAGTAGAAAACCAGCAGTTTAAAAGATAGGGGTTAAGTCATTTACATAGATCCCAATTCTTGACTGGAACTAATTGTATCGAACCCGAAAGGATAAAAGGTAATATTCCGGAAGGAATTTGAGCTCAGAATCTAAAGATCCGTAAGAAATGCCACAAATTTTGTCCGTCTCGCAAAGGGTTTTAAAGCAAACCCTAGCATTCAAACCGTGAAAGAAAATGTGGTTTGTGAAGGATTATTCTGCTATTTCAGGTAATTCCTCATGACTATGAAGAGATCACAGTAGGATAATCGTAGCAGATATTGATGGCGTTTGTTGTTTAGCGCCAGATCTCTATTGAAGCAGACACGTATAACAAAGGCATTCCAGCCTTCTCATCTACTTCTTCGTGATATTGTCAGGCATATATAAAGAACAGGGAGAATATTCAATGCCTCTTTTCTTTCTTCTTTTTTTTTCTTCTGAGATGAAAAGTAGTGATTTAAGAAAATTTTGCTATTAGCTCTCAGCTAGTAGCGACAAATTCTCGTCCGAGCAAGCAGCTGACTGAGATCTCATGCCCTTGAAAAAGTTCCCAAAAGCCGATATCGATCTGGCTGTCTCACTAACCGCTGATGGGACGAATGTTCGCGTACCTTTAACGTAGTTCACATGGAGATTGAACGAGGCACAAAATGTGGGCTCAGCTGACCCTTTGAAATACAAGTTCAACTCATCTTTACCTGTTGAATGAACTGGAGCAACGGGAACGCTAACTTGCTGATATTTGACTAGTCTTACTGTTGTCCAGTTGCTGAATATATTGGTTTCAGATTTTAGCACAAGGGCAGAAATTTCGAGATAGGCAGTAAGTCGATCACATCGACTCCAGTACTCAAATACTACTTGTTTAATCGAGTCTAGAAGGAGGGAAAGCAAGATCAACCCTGGCGTCATTTAAACTCGGAACGTGAAGACATTTTTCCCGGCGTGCTAATGCTTATGCGAGCTCGACGCCTTATTTGCTGTATACATTGATTTCAAACTTTGGCACAAGGCCAGTGACTTCGAGGGAATGGGTACGTCGATAACATCGAAGCTCAGTGCTCAACTGGTACTTATATTATCGACCCCGAAAGGATGAAAAGCAAAGTCGACCTCGGCGGATTTGAAATCGGAACTTAAGGATCAACGAAATACCGCTAATCATTTTACTCGGCGTGCAAACAATTCAGCTAGATTGCCACCTTCATTTGCTGTAATATTCTTTTCTACTCTATGCACGAGTCCCGAAATTTTGGGGAAGGGGGCCAGTCGATTAGATTGACCCCAGCACACAACTGGTACTTAATTTATCGACCCCGAAAGGATGAAAGGCAAAGTTGACCTGATTTACTGTATATACTACCGGATAGATATATACATATACACAACTACACACGCATACACACCCCCATGTACATATTCTATCAATGTGTGTTTGGGATAACACTATACACACACATATACACTCGTGCACGCATCTATATGCATGAGTATGCCTATATGTGTATATATATGTATGTGTCCCGTAATATATGCAGACAACAAGCAAAGTCGATTGGCAAATTCGATAGAGCGGCTGACCACACAAAGAACACTGCTTTACAGCTAGAGTTTGAAATCTAGCAAAGGTTAATCATCGAGTGACCGATAACGTAAGTGCTAGTTAAGTGGTTGTGTTGCTAAAATCAACTCCGAGCACCCAACTCAGCCTCACTCTACGAATGATTTTTCTCTATGTTACAAATCAATTATATTCTAAACGGTTGCTGTATGCACTGGAAAACATCGCGAAATATCTCCTTCATGAAATATTGTGTTTTAACTCTTTCATAGAAAGGATTTTGTTTCGATGTCTGATAATCACCAGGCGAATTATTCTCTCTATGTGTCTAACTCACATACACAAAGACGTGTGTATGAATGAGTGTGTGTATGTGTGTGTGCGTGTGTCTCGGACTGGTACTCTGTTGGTTAAGGAACAGCTTGCTCGTGAAATTAACGTGCAAGCGGCTGAGCACTTCACAAACGCGCGTACCCTTTACGTATTTCTCAAGGAGATTCAACGTGGCACAAAATGCGGACTCCGCTGACCCTTTGAAATACAAGTTCAACTCATCTTTACCAGCTGAATGAACTGGAGCAACGTGAAATAAAGTGCCCTCCTCAAGGACACAACTCGCCGCCGGGAATCGAACGCACGGACACCCTAACCAAATGAACCACGTGTGAATACACACACATATACACAATATGTATGTAAGCATTTGTGTGCGTATGTTTGCTTGTGTGTGTCTCTGTGTACAAAATTAAAAGCTAACTAGAAGGTTTTATTTATAAACCAATGGGCGTAGTGTATTCGTCTACAATGCTACCAAAATATATAAGAGAAAACATATAATCATATACAGAAATCATAAATCATGACAGCCATTTACATATAATATACGCTGCAAAACCTCGTACGCGTGGACTAACAGAATTGCCATACAATCTAACACGGATAGCCACTCACCGTTCTGTAAATATTGTAATATGTACTGCAAAATAGTATAATATTTACTGCAAAGTATCATATTTACAGTAACACCATGCAATATCGACTGGAGGGATTGCTAAACCAACAAACAGAAAATAGAAACAAATGTTTACTACAAGCCATCATAAAACATACATACATACACACACACATACTTACATAGACGTATATACGCGTATATGTATATATTATATATATATATATATATATATATATATTATATATATTTATTTATACATATCCATATAAAATTTTATCTTTTACTTGAATTAGTAAAGTATACTGCAGCCAATGCTGGAGCACCGCCTTATAGAATCAACCCGAATGTTTTGTGTTCTTTTTTAACCTGGTAATTACTATAACAGTCTCTTTTGCTGAACTATCAGCTTACAGAGACGTAAACGTACCAACACTGGTTGTCAGGCAGTGGTGAGGGGTATACATAAACACATAAGCACGCATATACACACGTACAAAGATGCATACATATACATACACACTAACAGGGAATTGGAAAAAAATTCGGTATTATAACTCTGCAAAAATATTTTCCAGACAAAAGTCTATTGCAAGGCATTCTGCCATCTTTCTGCAAGATGTTTCACAGTAGCAGGATTCATTGATGGTGATAAATCCGCATGTGGTTTTGACGATGACTTTATACTACTTTGATGAATTGAACCACCTGCTTGTAAAATTCGCACGCAAATGTTTATGGACATCACCTTTCGGTAGAAAAGCGTAACACAATATATAACCAAACTGGACTGGAATTGAAGCACTGTCCGTGCGATGGGACTACTCATGATGTCAGTCAACTGAATTCCTTTAAAAAGGCTTAGGTCGACTGGATACTATTTTCATGTAATTCATATCAATATATTATATGCACAAATCTGAGACGAAAAAGTGATTGGAACCAATGAATCTAACACGAATAGTGTCATAAACTGTCTCTGGTACTTCAGTGAAGTGATGAACCTTCATTAGAAATATTCTTATATATCTGGTATGCGAAATAAATGTAATATTAAATTAAAATGACCATCTATGTATCATACTTAATTTATGCTGTGGTATTTGCTCTGAGATATCGACTCATATGCTCATACTATGTTAAAAACACAATATATATCAGAGGGAAACGAACATTTGTCCCATCAGCGGCCAGTGAGAAGGCCAGATCGATTTCGGCTTTTGGGAACCTTTTCAGGGGCATGAGATCTCAGTTAGCTGCTTGCTCGGACGAGAATTTGTCGCTTCACGTGTAAGAAAAAGTGGTTCAATCATACTCTGATATGTCAAATAGCCATCCAACCCAATGAGAATCGGGTGTATGCAATTGTTATTGCATTAAATGAAAATAACCATGTATGTATTTCTAGCACGTGTATGTGGATGAGTGCTAGTACCTGCGATTGAAATGGTTAAAAAAAAGCTGACTTGCATCTGGCATTCTCGACGAATTTTTGTTCCCCGCCGTTGCAATTGATTGCCACAACAACGCCATAACAGCTGTTATCTCAAATCAATTTCAGTAGTAACTGGTCTATCGAGAGCATGTATATACATTATGCAAGATACACAGATGGCTATTATATTTCATATACTATTAAATTTGGGTGATGGGTAACTAGTCAGGTGGAAAGCTTCAGATATAGAGTTTCTTTGTTTGAATTTTGCTATTCCTCTTGTATCTTCTAACACTATTCTGATAGAAATTGGCGCTTATACAATGGAACAACGTCGCAATATACTTTGAAAATAAGATAACTATACTAGGCGCAGGAGTGGCTGTGTGGTAAAAAGCTTGCTTCCCAACCACATGGTTCCGGGTTCAGTTCAACTGCGTGGCACCTTGGGCAAGTGTCTTCTCTTATAGCATCAAGTCGACCAAAGTCTTATGAGTGGATTTGGTAGACGGAAACTGAAAGAATCCCGTCGTATATATATATATATATATATATATATATATATATATATATATATATATATATATATATATATATATATATATATATATATATATTTACATACATACATATATATGTATGTGTTTCTGCGTTTGTCCACCCACCGTCGCTTGACAAGCTATGTTGGTGTCTTTACGCCCCCGTAACCTAGCGGTTTGGCAGAGAAGAGACCGATATAATAAGTACTAGACTTACAAAGAATAAGACCTGGTGTCGACTTCTTCGATTAAAGCCGGTGCTCCAGCATGTCTGCAGTCAACTTACTGAAACATGTAAAAGAATAAAATAATATTTTCGAAAGCACAGCTATTACGACGCTTTTGGGTCTTTGAGCCATTTTATCATGAACGAGAATTTAGTATCTAAAACAAAAATATCATAATGTCTGTGATGAGCGTCACAGTATTGACAAATATCGTAATATCCATGAAAAGCATACCTACTACTGCAAAACATCCTTATATATAAGGTAAGCAACCTGACAATTGCAAAACACTGTAATACTAACAGAACAACCTTATAATACTTATAATATATAATGATATCTTTTGCAAAATCATCGTAAAATCTATGTTTAAAATATGGTAATATCCACTGCAAATATTTTAATATTTATTGTACAATACTGTTGTATCTCCTGCTGTTGAATGATTATAATATCTGCTGACTGCAAAGTATCGTACAACCTGCTGCAACATCCTCGAATTTTATATATCTGCGAAGTATAGAGTACATAAGCTCTTCAATCTTGCAACCATCGTGACATGAAATTTGAATAAGCAACGTTTATTAATGCAGCAACAAACCACCACAAACACAACTTCAACAAAAAACAAACACTCATACAAACAAACGAATATAACAAGAGACACAGATAAATCAACATCAGACTCACCACCATCACCACCACCACAATCATCATCATCATCATCATCAACAACACCAACAAATGCAATAACAGTGATTTGTTTTCGTTCTTCATCTTTTCCATTTTATTCGTTTTATGCAGCTAACAACGCAGTCGTGCCCCGCTTACGAAGGGAACTTCTTCAAAAGGTTATGCCACAGTTGGTTTATGAATAACCTCATTCATGAAGGGTCAAGTTAGACATTTTTTTGTTGCTAACAATCGGTGGCACTGTTTTTCGCTAATATGATTTCTGTTTTCTCGAAGTTTCTCCTACTCCATTTTACTAGCTATCCTTCACCCTCCCCTTGGCCTCACATATACATACATATATACGTAGATATATATAGATATATATATATACACAGACACACACACACACATATATATATATATACATACATACATATATATATATATATATATATATATATATATAGATAGATAGATAGATAGATAGATAGATAGATAGATAGATAGATATACATATATATATATATGTGTATGTATATACATATACATATGTGTGTATGCGTGTATGCAAGTGAGTGTTCGTGTGTGTGCGCGTGTTCGTGTTCTCTTTCTCTCATCTTATTTTTCTTTATCTGGAAATCACATTATGCAAACATAAATGATTTTATAACGTGATAAAATTCCACACTACCTCAATTGCACCACAACACATGAAACAAAAATTACTTATCAACGTGTGCTTATATGTGCGTGTATGCACATATTTGTATGGGTTAGGTGTGTAGATATGTGTACATGTGTATAAGCAGATAGACACGCATACATGCACACACACACTTATCCACGTAGAATCGCACCCGCACACACATATGTCGAAACACACACACTTACATATGTGTGCGCGTGCGTACATAACTATTTATCTAATACATACATACATAGATACATACATATATACATACACACACACACACATATATATATTTATATGACGCATATATATATATATATATATATATATATACGGTATATATATACATGTATATATATATATATATATATATATATATATATATATATATATATATATATATATATACGGTATATATATACATGTATATATGTATATATATATATATATATATATATATATATATATATATATATAAATATATATATAAATATACATGTATATATATACATACCGTATGTATTATACACATACACACACATGTATATATATTAACACACACATACGTATATTAACACACACGTAGATACACACACATGTACATACATAAATGACACACTTGATTATGAATGTGGAAGCCTACTATATGCAAATATAAGATATACTAAGACATGTCCATTGTATGAACTTCGAATAAATTCTGCAAGGCTAAGTTCTAGTATTATTTGTAATTCCAAAACTATAAAGAATTTATCATACAATTCAGATCCAACAGAAACTATCTACCAATTGTAAGCTCAGGTTAAGAAGCTGGCCTTTATGTGATCACTGAATCTTCTAGAAATAGCAGCAAAATCTCGTACTAAATTGTGTTCCACTCTTTTAAATGTAAAGCGTACCTAGTCAGTCTTGTCTTTATCATTATTGTTAACAGAACGGAACAGCCTGCTCGGGAAATTAACGTGCAAGTGGCTGAGCACTCCACAGACACGTGTACCCTTAACGTAGTTCTCGGGGATATTCAGCGTGACACAGTGTGACAAGGCTGACCCTTTTGAATTACAGGCACAACAGAAACAGGAAGTAAGAGTGAGAGAAAGATGTGGTGGAAGAGTACAGCAGGGTTCGCCACCATCCCCTGCCGGAGCCTCGTGGAGCTTTTAGGTGTTTTCGCTCAATAAACACTCACAACGCCCGGTCTGGGAATCGAAACCGCGATCCTATGACCGTTAGTCCGCTGCCATAACCACTGGGCCATTGCGCCTCCACTGTCTCTATTATAAAGTATTGCTAAATAATCATGGCTCATAGATAATATTTCTGTCTCCACTGTTATCATCGTCAATAACCTATTATATACTGTGGTCTGTAAACTCTGTCTCGCGTTGCCAAATATTGAATCTGTACCGAGTAGAAAATACATAGGCACGCATATGTACGCAGCAGACATATATCCTAATAAAAAGGTTCCGGTTATAACCATGCAGTTCTGTTCTCTTTTATGGCATAGTGTATTGAGTACATCTGCCTGTGTTTTGTCACTGATTCATTCATCGCTGCTGTGAGATAATTCTGTATGCTAATTATGAACGGCGTTACGCTTATCACGAAGGGAAGTGCGACAACACGAGTCGGAGAGCAATCGAAGATTCCGCTTCAACCACAAAAGCGCATCTCAGCGACTTTCCATAATGCTTTGCACAACGTGAGGTCTCGGAACGAGAACTATTTTCCTTATTTGTTCTGTTATTTATTTATCCCTGATTCACTTAACACGGTACTTTTTCGGATCCAGACATAAGTGATAAATGAGGATGACGTTTTATAACATCCTACGTGTAATATTGTTGTTGTTGTTGCCGTCATTATGTAGATTCAGGTCGGGATGAAAGACTACATTTGATTGATTCATTTAGAATTTTAGATCATCATACCGCGATCTCATTGAAAAGCAAAATATACATCTCAGCATGCAATGGTTAATCATATGAAGAGCTCCTGGACATGTATTCGGTAATGATTCCGTCGTATTTGGTGCCTTAAGATATCCAGGATTTAATTATCAACAATGCTTTCTAATTATGGCACAAGGCCAGAAATTTCGGAGTGGGGGATAAGTCGATTAAATCGCTCCCAATGCTCAACTGGAACTTACTTTATCAGCAATGAAAGGATGAAAGACAAACTCAACCACGTCGGAATTTGAACTCAGAACGTAAAAACGGACAAAATGTCGCTAAGCGTTTTGCTTGGCGTACTAGCGATTCTGACAGCTCGCCTCTAAGAATTATCCTATACCGGCTTCAAATCTTGACGCAAGGTCAGCATTTACAAAGGGAAGTGTAAGCTGATTACATCGAACCCAGTGTTCAACTGCAACTTATTTTATCGACCCAGAAAAGATGAAAGGCAAAGTCGACGACGGGGGAAATTGAAATCCGAACATTAAGCCGGATGAAATGCCGCTTAGCATTTTAATCGGCGTCGTGCAAGCGATCCTGTTAGTTTGCCGCCTTACAATTATCCAAATAAGAAACACGGTACGTTGAAGTTAGAGCTGAAATTTACCGCTATCTCCAGCATATTGAGTGACCAAAAACAAACAAATTCACTGGCTTACGCAGTACTGAATAGAGGGCCATGAAGCATAAATATTATATATTTCTGTAAGTATGATTGAATGTATATTTATGTGTATTTGTCAGTGTGAGGGGTCTATGGTAAAAATTCCGCCAACCATAATCACTCGCAAAGCAGAAGTCAGCTCAGGTTTTATGCTACATGACGCTTGTCCATGGTGTTTTTCATTAGGGCTGAATCCGAAATGACGTTCTAACGAACTGAATTTCTTAAGTACATAGCCGTGCTTGCACCTACATGCATGTCTGCATGTATATATGTATATATGTATGTATGTATGTATGTATGTATGTATGTACGTGCGTCTTTGTTGTGTTTGTGTTCATGGCAATACTCCAGAGTGACCAAAGCTAAAACCGCAAGTGAGTAAATACACATATGCTTGTGTGTATGTATGTCTGTAAAATCGTGTGTTCATACATGCATGTATGCACACACACACACACACACACACACACACACACACACACACACACACACACACACAAAGACACACATATATTGATATCTTCCTGGATTTGTTTTTAATCCCAAGAAAGGGCTGGCATTAGGAAGGCCATTCAGCCATTAGACCTATGCCAACCCAACCAGCGGGTTAGAGCTTCGTGCAGCCCTCCGACTTTTGGTGCCTGTCAAACCGTACAACCCATGTCAGCAAGGAAAACGGACATTAAATGATGGTGACGATATTGCACAATCATGAATATAATTAAGGAATATTTCGATTTCTATCAATATGGTAATACGTATATAATATATATATATATATAAATATATATATATATAACTTTATATATATATATATATGTGTGTCTGTGTGTGTGTGTGTGTGTGTGTGTGTGTGTGTGTGTGTGTGTGTGTGTGTGCATGCATGCATGCATGCATATGGCACTTTAGTTAAACAGATATGTGAGGGGTTATGACGCCGCCGTTAATTTTTTTTTCACTTTCTGTCATTTAACAAGTTAAGTGTAGCCACTTCACAATACGGGTTTCTAAACGTTACTTGAAGAGAAAAGAAAACATTACAAAATCAATTCAGCAACAGCAACAGTAGCACCCTTTGATTTTCTTCCCAGAAAGGGAATTTTTATCCCAAGTATTACCATATTGATAGAAACTGAAATATTGTATAATCATATTTATATGTTATAAATGATTGAACATAGAGGAATAATTCTTTGATTGTGTATCAAAGCAAGACATCCAATACTTTGGACAGTGTTACAGTGGTTATCTTACATCACTAAACTATAGGATTTGGTATATAGTTGAAAGAAAGCTATTCAATGCAAGTTATTGCCATTCCATGCAAGCTTAAGTGCCAATAAAAATACCCGTAAGTGCACACACACACACATATTTTCACATGCATGTATATCATTTCACACGCACACACACTCGCGCGCACACACACACACACACACACACACACACACACACAGACACACACACATATATATGCATCTATGAATTTACATGTATGTATGTAGGAATTATGTATTTACGTTCACAAAAACCCCTTCTACACACACGCAGAGTTCTTCACACAAAAGAGTGTGTATTCACCGCAAATCAATAAGGAAGACACTTTAAAATAGAAGATAGACAAATTTTGACAGATTTTCTGTTCGGAGTTTCTACTTTCATATGAGTGTCAACTTGTATCATAAACTAGAGACCCGATGAGATGTATTGAACTTGTAATAAATAACGTGGAATTTCATTGAGAAAACACCACGTCTTAATTGAGATAAAGTTACGATGTGGGGAAACTACGAATTTATGATTACGACAAATTATAATCAAGAGATGTAGACTAATATATATTAGTATTTACGTTCAATGGTGAGCTCTAACATTTCGGCCGACATATATAGAGTATTTAGGATTAAATGACAACATATATATATATATATATATATATATATATATATGCGTGTGTGTGTGTGTGTGTGTGTCTGTGTGTGTGTGTGTGTGATGTACGCCTGTATTATTAACCTGTGTGTGTGTTTATATATATGCGTATGTGAATAGATAGTTATGTGTGTGCTTGCATATATATATATATGTGTATATACTTGTTTGTGTTCGTACATCTATATGTATATTATTATCATCATCATCATCATCGTCGTCAACACCATCATTAAATGTCTGCTTTTGTGCTGGCATGGGTTGGACAGTTTGACAGTAACTGGCTAGGTCAGGGGCCGCATCAGGTTCCATAGTCCTTGTAAAATGAAGTGTTTTGCACAAGAAAACAACACCTCACCCTGTCCAGGAATCGAAAACAGAATCTTGCCATCATTTGTGCAACACCCTAACCACTAAAACCACGCGTCTATTATATATTTACACATCTATACTTATACTCACTCATATATATACAGATGCATATATAAACATATTTATATACCTCGTCCTAAAGAGGATTATGTGAATGTAATATATATATATATATATATATATATATATATATATATATATATAATAGAATCCTCTCGAAATCTACATTAATAAGTACATGTATACATGCGTTCAAAGATGCATATGCACAACCTAAATCCGTCTAAGCATTGTTCAGTTTTTCATACATCCGAGTATATTCTTGAGACACCTGTATAGTGCCGTATTATTCAAAAAGAATGAACCAATTTCATTACGCAATATTTTAAAAAGGAAAAGCAATAGAAAACTCCAGCTGAGTCCCAAGTATTTACTCACAATCAACTTTTATTTCCTGTCGTACAAGTGTTCAGTGTGGCCACCACCTGCAGCATGGGCAACATCAATGCGTTAAGAGAATTCCTTCCAGACGCATGTCAGCATATGACGATCCACTGAGTTGATCGCTGTTGTTATTCGGTGTTTAAGGTCATCGAGGTTAATGGGTAGCGGTGGAACATAAACGCGATCTTTTACATATCCCCACAAGAAAAAAATCACGCACGGTGAGGTTTGGAGATCTCGTAGGTCAAGCAAGAGTCTGGGAGGAATTCTCTTATTGCATTGATGCTGCCCGTGCTGCATGTGGTGGCCACACTGAACACTTGTAAAACAGGAAATAAAACGTTGATTGTGAGTAAATACTTGTGACTTAGCTGGAGTCTTCTATTGCTGTACCTTATTAAAATATTGCGTAATGAAATCGGATCATTCTTTTGAATAATCATGTATATGCTTGCATCAAATGGTTACAATTATTTTATATAATTATTTACGATCCGATAATTGAGATGTTAATATAGCATATGCGTCTGCTTTGTTTGATGATGTCTTGTTGCCTAGCTGCGATCTTAATAGCTCTTGACCCGGAGTTGTTGCGAGGAAAGATTTAAGACATTAGCTTTTACAGAATCACAGATCCACTTCTTCATTTAAGAAACCTCATCTGCTCGATACATTTTGAATTCCCTTTTGCACATATCGTAGTCCTTATTTCTATTGTATTAGAGAAGTTATCATACATCATTTTCTATTATTAAAGTGTATCTATGTATGGTATACCGTTTCTTACATCTATTAGATGTAGAACCGATGGAATAGCTAATGTTAGTTAACGTTACTACATCGCATAATAGGCGCTTACCTTCGAAGTACTGTTAGAAGCTTTTGTCTACAATTCTGCTTGAGAACTTATGAAGTTTTTTAATAGAATATTTCTTATTGATAATTATATTGTATTGTTCTTTCATGTTACTGTTTTTATATGCAAATATAAGCGTGTATATTTTTAGTATTAGAGCGTTAGTTAAAGCTTCACACAGCTGTTTTTCTATTTTTTTTAATTTATCAGTGTGGGAAGATATGGTGTTGTCCCTCATAGTTGTGTGAGTTTGTTAATACAGCTGTTCGAGCCAGCGGCTTCGCAGTGGACAGAGTAGCTAGGGTAATGATGTTCTCTTTAGAATTATTTGCTTCATTATTATTCTATCGATGTCGGATGTTTATCGTCTCTGTTGAAATGAATAACTATAAAATATTCTACCATTGTTTGAATATGAAGATTTCCATATGGATTAGAATTTGAGGTATTACCTATATGAGAGAGAGGGAGAGAGAGAAAGGGAGAGGAAAAGAGAGACAGGGGTTTCGTTTGAAGTATTTGCAAGCTTTTGATAGATGAGTTGTCGATGTTATCTACTCGGTTTATTGTTGTTTTACTATGCCTACGTTTCTATGTATCTCTTGAAGATGCTATGACTTTTTTGTAGTTAAAAGGAAAGTTTTAGTTTAGAATATTCAATAAGAGTTTAGAGATGTTCTAGTGACGTTCCTTTTTTCATAAGGAACATTTTACCTGGTTACGTTTCTTAGCTTGGTTTTCATGATGTTAGCTTGATTTAAAAAAATTATCATTCAGTGGCTTTCTAAGAGTATAAGAATGGTCATCCATTTTTTCAATTATGCTTTGCACAGGTTTTATAAATCACCTTTTATCGTCCATTTTATATATCTCGTTTCCTATGTTGTTTAGCGTCTTATGGAATTGGTGTCAAACACGCTTGTATATGTGTATGAGTGTGAGCGAAGTTATTTATAAGACTATATTCAAGCTTTTACCTGTAGCGGATTGAGGTCTTTTCACTGTGTTTTATTATTTGCTCTTGGCGATTAATGTGTTAGTTTGTTAGGTTTCCTATCAGAACTTCCACATTCACTGTTTTCTCTTTTCCTATTACGCATTTTCGAACTCTTGCATCTTCTGTGGTTTGATGTTGACTACTACGAGTAGTAATACGAATTTTTAGTTAACGTGTCGTGTATTTTCTATTCCTTGGATATTGAATGAAAGGATTATAAGAAGTCCTACTACTGTTTGCATTTCTATAAGTATGACCAATCTTTTCCGTGTGGATTCCTTGCAAATCCTGAGGAAGGTACTTGGTCTTATCTTCAAAATCATTGTTTTTCAGTTAATAGAAAAGTAATGTCCACTCATATAATACTTTCGGTAAAACACACGTTGATCTGTTTGCATGTACATATTTTTGATAGTAGGGGTCTTGGTTATGCATGAATGATATCTATCTATCTATCTATCTATCTATCTATCTATCTATCTATCTATCTATCTATCTATGGCACCGCGAGTGTCGCGCTGCTCTTCGGCAACTCCAACAACCCGGGTCAACCTTGAGCGACTGCATCACAACTAACGCATTCTATAGTGGATTAGTGGAGGGAAGGTACGACGACGATCTCGGGGCGAACCTGGGCGTCGACGAGGAATACCTGACCCGCCTGTTTAAGACGACCTTCGGGCCGGGACCTATGGACAACTTCCAGAGATCCCTGGCCTGGCAGTGCTATCGAGAAGCACTACCCGTTCGGGATAAGCTCTACAGGCATGGCTCGAGAAACACGGGGCCGACCTGTCCGAGATGCCGGCAGAGCGACGAAACCGTTCTGCACGCACTCGTACAGTGTCCCACCATTTCCGAGCTGTGGGCTTACGTCGAACAACTGCTATCGCGTGTGGGACGAGTCGGTCTATCAGCCGAGTCTATCGTGAATATTGTCGCGCCTCCTTCCTTTAAACGGGAAGGAAGAGCTATTTTCATCGTACTTGTGGCTATGGCGAAAGAATGTGTATGGTGGACGCGTCTGAAAGGTCTAGAGACAAAGACTTTCCTCTCTGGGCAATCTCTCATCAACTTCTTCAAGTATCACCTGAAGAGGAAGTTGAGAGTAGAAAGGGAAGTCTTGTCTAGTGAATGCTTCAAAAAAAGATGGGTGAATGTAGCAAGGATGGCACGTGTGAACGACGGAGCCATCTTGAGCATAACCCTATGAACAAGAAAAAAAAAGAAATAAAACAAAAAGGCAAAAGAGAGTCACTTACTGTTATAGTTTCTTCACTGAGAATATTGACCAAGGTTACCGTGGTCTTTTCCGTGGGCTTTTCCTTCCACGGCTAAACCTAAACTGTCCTCCCCTCTTTTTACACGTGAACATTACTGTGTGATACACGATCCCTATTGATCGGCCTTTCCTTTTCTTTTTTTTTCGATCCCTTTTGATCGAACTGCCCCTTTTTCCCTTCCTACGATCCCTTTTGATCGACACCACCAATTTTTTTTTTTTTTTCCTTCCTTCCCCCTCCCAAAAAGAAAAGATCTACATTGTATTTGTCCCATCTTCGTTGAGCCCTGTGTGGCTAATAAAAGAAATGTATCTATCTATCTATCTATCTATCTATCTATCTATCTATCTATCTACCTACCTACCTACCTACCTACCTACCTATCTATCTATCTATCAATTTGGATCAATCCAAAGCTTTCGATAGGGTAGACCATCGATACTTGGAAGCCGTCCTCGAAGCGGCCGGCTTCGGTCCCGTTTTCCACGGCTGGATGGCTGCCTTGTACACAGGCATCCGTTCGGTTGTTCGCGTCAATGGACGTCTATCGGGACCCTTCGACATTGCACGTTCGGTTCGTCAGGGATGCCCCCTGTCGCCGCTCCTGTACGTATTGACTCTCGAGCCACTACTGCGGAAGCTGGCGACGCTGAGGGGCATCCCGCGAGAACTGGGGTGCGGGACGAGCGTGTCGGCATACGCGGACGACGTCACCGTCATAGCGTCTAGCCACGAGCACATTGAGCTTGTCGGCGAGACGCTGAAAGACTACGAAGCGGTGACGGGAGCGAAAATCAACAGGGATAAGTCGGTGGGTTTGCTGCTCGGCACCTGGAGAAGCAAGCCCATACCGTCCGGCAGCGCCTCAGTAGTGGGACGCTGGACGGACGGTCCGGTCAAGTTGCTCGGAGTCTGGTTCGGTCCGGACCTGCAAACGGATAAGAACTGGGATGAGATAACGAGTAGGGTGGCCACTCTCTGCCGGCAATGGTCCGAGAGGAAGCTGTCCCTAAAAGGTCGGGCGGAGGTGGCGAACGCGTACATCGCGTCCGTCATCGAATACCGCCTGACCGTCGTGCCTTGTCCCGATCGCGCCATCACCGAAATGGAGCGCATCCTCTTCCGCTTGTTGTGGAAAGGAAGCGTTCCGATGGTGAGGCGATCCGTTTGTTGCCAACACCCGCTGAAAGGAGGGCTGGGCATGCCGTGGTTGATGATGCGCAGACATGCGCTGAGACTGCGACATCTCCGGCTCTACGTAGACGACGGTGAGCAGGTGTGGTCGCCGTTTGTGCGACGCGCTTTCCCGCAGCTCGTCTCCATGACCGAGCTGCAGTCGTGGATCAAAAAGAGGCTGAGGAATGGCGAATTGGCACCGTGAGTGTCGCGTTGCTCTGCAACAACTTTGCCGTCCCGGGTCGACCTTGAGCGGCTGCATCACAACGAAGTCATTCTATAGGGGATTAGTGGAGGGCAGGTACGACGACGATCTTGGGGCGAACCTGGGCGTCGACGAGGAATACCTGACCCGCCTGTTCAGGACGACTTTCGGGCCGGGACCCATGGACAACTTCCAGAGATCCCTGGCCTGGCAGTGTTACCGAGAGGCGCTACCCGTTCGGGATAAGCTCTATAGACACGGCTCGCGAAATGCGGGGCCGACCTGCCCGAGATGCGGTCAGAGCGATGAAACCGTTCTGCACGCACTCGTGCAGTGTCCAACCATTTCGGAGCTGTGGGCTTATGTCGAACGACTGCTGTCGCGTGTGGGACGAGTCGGTTTAACAACCGAGTCTATCGTCAATATCGTCACGCCTCCTTCCTTTAAACGGGAAGGAAGAGCTGTATTTATCGTACTTGTGGCTATGGCCAAAGAATGCATCTGGTGGACGCGTCTGAAAGGATTAGAGACAAATACTTCCCTCTCTGGTCAATCTCTCATCAACTTTTTCAAGTATCACTTGAAAAGGAAGGTGAGAGTAGAGAGGCAAGTGTTGTCTAGCAAATGTTTCGAAAAAAGATGGATACATGTAGCAAGAATGGCACGTATAAATGACGAAGCCACCTTGACCATGATTCTATAAAACGTTTTAAAATTTTGTAAACAGAGAGTTACTCACGTTTCTTGCTTAAATAAAAGAAATTTTATTTAACAAACTGTAACGCTAAAGACTGAGGTTACCGTGGTCTTTTCGTAGGTTTTTCTTTCCACGGATAACCTCCCCATTTATTGGGAATTTTTTGTATTATTTCGTATTTTTTGTAAATACCCCAAACGTTTTGCGATGTTTTTTTTCATCGTTGTCCCCACTTTTGTTTTTTTTTCTGCTTTGTTTTCGACCCCCTCGAAAAGAAAAACTCTACATTTGTATTTTGTCCCCTCTGTGTTGAGCCCTGTGTGGCTAATAAAGAAACCTATCTATCTATCTATCTATCTATCTATCTATCTATCTACCTACCTACCTACCTACCTACCTACCTATCTCTCTATCTCTCTATCTATCTATCTCTCTATCTCTCTATCTATCTATCTATCTACCTACCTACCTACCTATCTATCTATCTATCTATCTATCTATCCATCTATCCATCTATCTATCTATCTATCTATCTATCTATCTATCTATCTATCTATCTATCTATCTATCTATCTATCTATCTACATACACGCATATATGTGCGTATGTATTTATATATATATGTGTGTATGTGAGTGCGCGTGTGTACAAGTCTGAGACAAAAGCTTTTGGCGGGATTTTCATTGATGACTTCTGGCAGCTTCTATCTTCACGTTATATCGTTAATTTGATATAGCTTATTGTTCAATCAGTGCTGAATTGTTTATTCTTTTTTACAACTTTGATAATGAATGGTAAAAAGAAACTTGCAGTTAGAGCTATTTTACGCTAACTGCAGAGTGCACCGAGTGCAAGACCGAGTGCAAGGGGAGCAGCAGAAGTTAATATTGTGGATGGCCCAAGAAATTTCACCCAACGTATGATGCAAAACTGGTTCAAACGTTTCAGGTAAGGTGACTGACCATGATCAGAAAGACCTTCTGGTGTGGAAGATGAGGTCTTGGTTGAAATGGTTGACCAGCTAAGGACAAGCACATGGTTCATCACGAAGCACCATCGATCGACACCCCCATAAGCTTAGCCTTCTAAATAGAAGCTTTCAAGAAGTTCTCCATGAAGTGACCAATGACCAAGATGAACTGCGTGAGAACATTTGATGGAAAATCTTCGTAATGACCGTTTGTTGGCGTCGAATTGTAACTGGGGATGAAAAGTAGATCTATTTTCGTAATCCTAATAAGATAAATTAGTGGTCTCGTTCCAGTCAGGCTTCAGAACCTGTTTTCAAACAAGGTCGGTTTGAACAAAAGTTCATGTTGTTTGGTGAAATTTCGAGGGGGTGTTGCGCTTTGAGTTGAGAATGCTAACATTTATGTTCAAGAACTACAGCGAGAATATGATGTTTTGAAAACCCGCTACCCGGCAATGTTTAATGAAAGACACGTGCTCCTACAGCAGCAGCACAACAACCAATGTGACTGAGCGCAGAATCGTGGGATTGAGGGAGTGGAGATGCTGCTTTAGCCTCCCTAGAGAGTAGGCCTTGTATCCTCAGACTACCACTTTTTCCGGGCCTCGGCTCATTTCCTGCAGGGACGGAGGTTCAAAAATATGGATGATGCTGAAAACGGGTGCGGGGAACATTTTGCCTCTAAACCAGTCAAATATTATATGCATGCAACTGAGCATCTGACACAACGATGGCAACGGATGATAGAATACGATGGGATATATTTTGTCGAATAAGCATTTTACATACGTAATATTTTGAACTATTGATTGAAATACGAAAAAAAATCTATAGACTCAAAATGATATGTGTGTACACACAAACACACAAATACACACATACACGCACACATACACACACACATACACACACATGAATCAAGATATCCTTAGCCAAACGAGTAGCCTGCGGTATACTCCTCGCTTGGATACTTACCACTTCCAAAGCTGCGCTCGCTATGAAACATATGCAGCCCGGATCTTATCTACTGTATTCTTTAACTCTTGTATTCTTATTCGCATAACCGGCAATCCTGGTCGCCTACCGTGAAATATTAGAAGAACCCTGCAAAAGACGAACCCGATGCAAAAAATTCCACAAACTTATATAGTACAAGACAGTTGTCGAAATATCATGCTGTCAGACCGAATCTAAGACGGTGTGATTGCCAGGTAAACTTCTTAGTCATACAGCGATTTCGGTACCTATGCGCAATCTCTGCATTCGTGATACATGTCCGTGAAAGCGAACCATTTGATATGATTTTGTGTTTGTGTGTGTGTATCCATCTGAATATCAGTGATGTTCTCTGCGAGTTTATAATTACACATACCGGCTAATATGCCGACACGTGCGTACGTACGTACGTACGTATGTATGTATGCATGTGTATATGTATGTATGCATGTATATACGTATGTATGCCTGTATATATAAATAGGTTCTTGAATACAGATATTTATATACGTATATATGTATGGATGTATGTATGTATACGTACATACACAACTACGTGCAAACATTCATGCCTACATACATATATACATGCTGCGCATGCATAACTAACGTGGCGTGTCTAATCACAGGGTAAAACCGCTTGTATTATTATCGCTGTGATCTTCATTAACCTCACCACCACCACCACCACAACCACAACCATCATCACCATCAACATAGTCAGGATCGTCTTCGTCGTCGTCGTCAATAACAACAAAAACCGGAGCAGATTCACACAGCCACTGTAGCTGTTGTGACCAACGAGCACAACAACCACCAACACAAACATTAGCATGTACGCAACGACAACAACAACAACCACCATCACAACCACTACCACCACCACCACCACAACAACAACAGCAGTTACTACGACACCATATTGATTAAGGAGTCCTGATTAAGCTTACTGATAACCTAGTCTTAATGGTGTGGAAATAATCAGAGTTAATTAAGTTTCCTTCCTCTTCTCCCAACACCTTCCGCTCAACCAAATTCTCCATCATCTTCAACCTCCTCCTCCTCCTCTTCCTCTTCCTCTTCCACTTCCTCTTCCATTCCTCCTTCTCTCCCTTCCTCCTCCTTCTGCTCTTCTTAGTCCTTTATCCTTGAACCTACTCTTCCTTCTCCTCCTTCTCCGTGTTGCTACTTCCTGTATCCTTATGCTGCAATCCCACTTGCCTTTCTCCTATTCCTTCTCACCTATTCTGTCTCTTCATTTCTTTCCCTGGGTTCTTTGTCTCTCTTTTACCCTTCTCCGTTGCTTCTCATTCCGAATCCTTCTATTTTTATTCTAAACCCTTTCTCTCTCTCTCTCTCTCTCTCTTTCTCTCTCTCTCTCTCTCTCTCTCTCTCTCTTTCTCTCGCTCATCATCACCGTCGTCGTGGAAGTCATCGTCGTCAAATGCAATTTGATATGCCTCGGCTCAATGATGGACACGTCAGTGTTCTAGCATGTATGGGTATCTGAATATATATATATATATATATATATATGTATCCAGCTTGACCACACCACAGCCATAGGGATAAAATATGTAAATGATTAAAAGAAACACACACACATACAGATATACATATTCTTTTATTCTTTCATTCTTTTACTTGTTTCAGTCATTTGACTACGACCATGTTGGAGCATCGCCTTAACGGGTTTTAGTCGGAGAAATCGACCCCAGATCTTATTTTTTGTAAACCTTGTACGAAAAACGACTTAGGTCGAATTAACTTGTCTCGAGGCTAGGCTAAGCCAATTTTACTTGTCTCTAAGCTAAACCGGTAATAACCATTCCCAGTTCTGCACTTTATTTGTGAATGCATTTTCAATAACACATGGTTAATAAAAAGCTATTTTAATCTTACAAACAGATATTTATTTTTAATACAGTACAGTACAAACAAAGTAATATAAATTTACGAATACAATTTGGCAGTGTTTACCGTACACCGCGGACACTTTATTTATGCAATAAGATATGGTAAAATAAAAACCTTTTATAAGCTAAATAAACAAATTCAGTAATTATTATTTCGCAATAGCAAAAATAAATAAATAAATAAAATAAATAAATTATTTTAAATTTACCAATACGTACATACAATTTGATGTTTTCGTGATTTAATGATTTCGTTCACTAAGCTTCACTACTTTATGGTGAGTATCTTAGCATTTACTATACGTATTTTAATATGATTTAATATGCTTTTATTGTTATTTATGGTACAGTAACATGATTTCATGTGCTTCTAGCGGTTTTCTAGTGATTTTACGATTCCAATATTTGTGGCGGACAGACGTAAGTAAAGTCAAGGAAAATGAATTAATTTGATTTTGATTTTTCCATATAATATTTTTTAACAAACCGACGTATGACCGAGAACGACTTAAATCGAAACGACTTCAACCGAGCTATGCCTGTGTATTTATATATTTGTGTGTCTGTGTCTATGTGTGTGTATGTATATATGTGTCTATCTATCTATCTATCTATCTATCTATCTATATATATATATATATATATATATATATATATATATATATATATATATATATATATATATATATATATATATATATATATATATACGACGGGCTTCTTTCAGTTTCCATCAACCAAATCCAGTGACAAGATTGTGGTCGGCCGGTGGCTATAGTAAAAGACTCTTGCCCAAAGTGCCACAAAGTGGGACTGAACACTTAGTACACATCCACGCCTGCGCCTATTTTCAAGAATATATATATATATATATATTATTCTACTTGTTTCAGTCATTTGATTGCTGGAGCACCACCTTTAGTCAAATAAACCGACCCCGGGACTTATTCTGTGTAAGCCTGGTGCATACTCTATCATTATATTTTGCTGAACTGCTAAGTTCCAGGGACGTAAACACACCAACATGCATATATGTGTGTGTGTGTGTGTGTGTGTGTGTGTGTGTGTGCGTGCGCGCGCATGCGGCGGGCATCTTTCAGTTTCCGTCTTTGAAATCCACTCAGTGAGTGAACCAGAGGGTTTCAGCTGTCCCTTCTTCAAAATCTTGATTTCTGTCAGTTTTAAAGTTATAATGTTTTCAGTTGTAGTCAAATGCCACCGGGTCGACTTAGCCTTCCATCCTTTCATGGTCGATAAGAGAAGTACCACTTGAGCACTGATGCCAGTCTAACCGATTTAGTTCCTCTCCCGATACTGATGGTCTTGTGCCAAAATTTGAAGCCGATATTATAAGGCTCTTCTTTGTCTCCAAATTACGTCTCCTTTCCATTTTAATGATATGCATGATTTAAGAGTGATCCGGTGTTATTTTTAACATGTCATGCCGCCACATATGGGATAGCTCTTTGACTTGTAAATCAGTAAATTATAAGTAACCACTGAAAGACTAATCAACAATCCTAACATATGACGGACACATTGTATTACACGGTCGTAGATGCAATAGATCTGACAAAACAAATTAAGACAACAGACCATCGATCATACATTTGTGTGATTATGGCTGACCAAGGGACAAATAACATTACTATCGCAGCCTCTTTGCGATCCGTTTTCAGGTGATAGAAATATCAGCCGGATTTACTTCTAAACACACCATTGCAGCTTTAAAAAAGAACACGTATTTGACAATGTATTCCGGAATGTACTTTGAAAAGTCATTGAATAGTAATACGTAGATTGTGACTCATCAGAAGTTCGCTCTATCAGAGTCGACTCAGATTTACTCAACAAAAACAAGCATCAACAGCATCGGCAACGAGTCAACAAATGACTCTTTATGCAGTCGCCGAACCTTTCTGGTGCCTTAAAAAAGGAACGAGATATTGAAAAATGTAGTTCAAGATATAGGATGTAAAAAGAAATAAAATCAACAAGACAACACTAAACCAAAACCAGGATAATCCCAGCTGCAAAGTCTTTGATTAAAGGTTTACTTGATCAGGAAAAAGCTGAGGTTTAACAAGAATGACTACGACGACAACGAGTCGACTACTCTACTACTGCTACTACTGCCACTACTGCTACTACTGCTACTACGACAACAATATTACCAATGAGTTTTTACGCTAGATTGCAGTGCTGAATTGAAGTTGATTTAATTTTTTCTAAATTGATTAAACTCGAGCAAAATTATTTCGAAATAATTGACTATCAATCAGACTTTGCTCCTGAGCAGGCATCAGTTGATGAAATTGATTAATATGGCTCAGAATTAATTATTCCACTTCGTACTTTCTACAACATTTAGATATTTCATCTAGCAACGAGTGCGTAACACAATTTCCAAATATTATCCAATGAAAACACCAAATGAAACGTTCATACGTGGTTTTGGTTGTTTTTATTGTTGTTGTTACTTACCTCCTGGATGAGCCTTGATTTAGATCTAGGATCATAGGCCTTCTGACCGTGACCCGCCACATTTATGCTCTTAGATGCATCATCAAATATGTCTTTCCCACTTTTAAGGTTGCGAGTAAAGTGTGATTAGAGTGAGAGTTTTGGAAAAGGTTATTTGCTTTTTCTAGGATCGAGTAGCGATCTTGTAGAGATTCCCTCGTTGGTTCACAAGAAACTTTGCAATTTCAGTCGGTAAGTGATATGTTTATGGAAATAATTGATATAGAGGTGGATATACAATTAATTGATTAACTTCCTGATATAATATAATTATTCTTTGGAGGGCCATGGTAAATGTGGAAAAATATGAACTCCAATTCGCACCTACATGCTACTTGGCCAAATCTATATGCCATACGTTTGCTGGACTATAGGTAGCCTGGAGCTACGCTATATTGCAGAAAATACAATAGCTACAACAAAAACAACACAAAAGCGTCATCAGAAGTAAAAAGATTTGGAATGCAAAGATGCGTGGTTTAGTGGTTACGATATTCAACTCTTGGTTATTAGAAAATCGTTTCATTCTTTGAACTAGCTGGTGTGTGTGTGTGTTTGTTCTTGGACAAGAAATTTTGTTATACATAGTTCCAAAATTCAACATGTATCAACCCGGTGCGAGTGTAGTTCATTCTCCCACGAAATGTGACATCCTCGATGTTCCACGAGGTCAAGTTGAGTGGCCGGAAGTGTCTACGTTTGCTCGCGACTACATTCGCATCTAAAGCAACAAAAACGTAGTAAAACTTTCCAGGTGATATTCAGTCACGAGTGATAGTAGCCTGTATCATAATAAAGAATACTTGGCGACATTTACTATACAATTGGTTGTTCTACGTAAAAATATATCAATACTGCGGTGTACATGAAGTCACCATTCAGCGGTGGTTTGGCTTAATTCCTTTTAATTTCGATAAAAGACCAGTAATTTTGAGGGGTGGGTTAAGTCGACTACATCAACCACAGTGCTCCACTGGTACTGATTTTATCGATCCTGAGAGAATGAAAAGCAAGTTTGACCTCGATGGAACTTGGACTTAGTATGTAAGCGGCCGGAAGTAATGCTGCTAAGTATTTTGTCCGACATGCTAACGTTTCTACTTACTCGCCGCTTGAAATGGTTTGTACTAATGAAAAAAGTTGTCAACGAAAGCTCTTTTTGGCAGTAAATACACAACTTTTTATTTTTTTAATTTTTTTTACAGTAAAATCATGGGAATAGAAAATGTGCATCTTACTTGTAATGATTCGAATATAGTTTATAAACATTATAATCGTGAATGCTACCGTTTCACCAAATATAAAGAATAAGAAGAAACTAAAATGGCCTTGCGTTTAATCAAGATAGCATTTTTACAATAAGCTTTATGTAAACAATGATCAACTTTCAAAAGAGTTATTAATGAAAATGCTTCACTAAAACAAGCGAGTTATTAAGTATTTTAACTAATTGCAAAGGAAATGAAATCTCATATCGAAGGTGAATTTGAAAAGTTGCAAAGTTGCTGTTGTACTAAATTTGAATTGAGAATATGGTAGATTGATTGTGAGCATTCGCATTGCTGCCGTCTACTTCCGGGTTCACGCATACGGCTAGATACTATGGACACCTGTCTCCTACTACAGGACGATTAATGCCTTGTCAGGGAATTTGTTGGCTGAAACTGTGTGGAAGCCTGTCGCATGCTTGTGTGTGTGTGTGTGTGTGTGTGTGTGTGTGTTATGTATGCGTTTGTGTTTGAGTGCGTCTGTGTTTATGTGTGTGTATGCGTGCTTATGTGTTTGTGATTGAGTGTGTAAGTGTTTTTGTGTTTGAGAGTTTCTGAGTGCCCGCACGCGCGCGTCTTTGTGTTTGTCTCCCTCTGCCACTTGACTACCAATGTTTATCTGTTTACGTCCCACTTATATAGCGGTTCGGCAAAAAGAAACTAATAGAATTAGTATCAATTTGAAGAAAAAAATGTAATTACTGCGGTCGATTTGTTGGACTTTCCCTTCAAGTGGTTAGTTGAATAAATCTTATATTCTTTTACTCGTTTCTCTCATTCGACTGAAGCAAGCTAAAGGATAAAAGAATAAAAGAATATAAGAATATAATAGTTCAGAAGCGCTTTGCAATAATACATAATGCAGTGCTTCGGAATACATGTAGGAATATTAGTATATTGAAGAGGACAGTTGCTTATGAATCTATAAAAGACGTAATTAACAATATCAATATATAATACCAGTGTCAAAATATAAAGATTTATGGTTGCCATTTTCAAAGTATACAGTAAAATATCAAGCAGTGTCAAAGAATTTTGCTTTATTCTACATTTGTAAAATAAGTTAACAAATATAGCATACGAGGGAGTACCCAAAAGAAACCGGAATATTTCAATATTATTTTATCCACTTAGTTTTACATGTTTACGTTTTTATCGCCTTCAAAGAATTCTCCATTTGAATCAATGCATCGGTACAGACGCATTTCGCACGCTTCGAAGTTGTGTTGGAACTCTTGCGAACTGATGCCTTTTAACACGTTAGTCATTTTTCTCTTCACCATTTCCACGCCTGCACATTCTATATCACTAGCTTTCGTCACCAGTGATGACATTCAAAAAATAAGGTCCAGTCCGGATCAGCTTCCGACTGTTCTTTCATTTCACGACACGCATTCAGTCGTGACTACTTTTGATTTTCCGCGAGGACAAATTTTGTTGCAATTATTTTCATCCGCAATTCCTTGCTCAAAATTCCTTGCTCCAAGAGACACCAGCTATATCAACAAGTTCATCCATTTTAGAAATAACACCTTCTTAAATCTCTCAGAGAGATTTATGCAGCAGTGATACGATGAAGTAGTTGTATGCTGTCAACTTAATGTGACAGTCCCCTGAAAGCAATAATACTACCGTTGGTTAAACCTAGGAACCTGTACCGCTTCCTAGGTCTAACCAACTGTAGTATTATTCCTTTCAGGGGACTGTCACATTAAGTTGACTGCATACAACAACTTCAAGTTCGTCAATTGTTCGGTGACGGTTCTCCAAGATCAGTTCATGGATTTCCATGATGTTTTTCAATCGTTCAGGAGGTCGACGATCGTCTTGAACGAGGTAGGTCTTCATGCGACAAGTGACCATTCGTAAAGCATGAGAACTACTCGTAAACTTGTGTTTTGTTCATGGCAGCGTACTTCGTAAGTTATTTGAATCATGACAATTGTTTCAGCCGCCGTTTTCCCCTGCAGAAAACAGGATTTCATGGAAGCACGCAGTTCCTTCGTTTCAAACATCGCTACAATCGATGAACAGGGGAGAAGCACTGCAAAATAGATACGCATCATGTGGCAGAACAACACTCAACAACGTCAGTCGGCATACTGCTGCCTGACGGTCGCATCAAGTGACTTCTAATGGTGGAAGGCTGAACTATGACGGGTTTGTCACACAGAGAATGTTTCCGGTTACTTTTGGGTACCTCCTCGTATGCAGCATATTTAGTTATAGTTGCACTTAGGATACGAGATTTACTCATGTACACGTTTCTGCACAGTGCTACTGAGGGAGGTGGGTAAAGAGATTTTTTTCTGAGGTCAGGTCAACGAAAGAGATTTCGATTTTACTCAGCATAAAAGAAAAACAAAACAAAACGAAACAAGACGAAACAATAAATACACATTATAGAAATTCGGAAAGAACTTATTGCTTTAAATTCAGGAAGAACCAACAAACCTAAACCCACAAAAGAATACAAATACTTTAACAAAACGGTTGTGTGCTGTATCTGCGAATGAGCAATTTGATGAAAGTGGCGTGGAAAAGTATTTATTCCGCACAAAATGAAGTTATCGAGCAATAGAGATTTATAGAAATTTTAAAGTTACCTTGAAGTAGAATGCGGTAATTTATTATACTATTGTGCTGTTCACTGGTCGAGGGCTCCTGTGAAGTAAAAGATGAAAGGAATCTCCTCGTAGATATTAAAGGCATTCCCGTTTCGAAATTCGGAAACCAAAAGTGGTTGCTGTTGTTGTTGTTGTTGTTGTTTAAGCTTAGTCAGTCTTGATCGAACAAACTTATGATCAAAGGAAATTCCAGCTAGAACCAATTTATCTTTTATTCCAGACGTTGTGTCTATGACCATATTATTCAATGTGATCTTTCCATTTCTCAGACCGTAAAATGTGACTTGAGGTATGTTTAGCTGATATTTCTAGCATGCTTGATGACTACATGGAGGCTCCCTTGTTGGTTACGTGGTTTGGAATACTTGGTGGATATCATTAACTTCATAAAGGAATTTACAATTACAAAAGTTGAATCAGTTTATTTCTTCGCCTTTCGGCCATTATCAGGAGCTCTGAATTTCTTCTTCTCTAGTTTACGGCACAACTGTAAATAAAATAAACAAAACAAAAAAATTACATTCGTAGAACTACAACTAGAATCTGTTAAGGAATTTATCTTTTACATTTTATTTTAGTTATTGGACTGCGGCCATGCTGGAGTTCCGCGTTGGAGGGTTTCAGTGGACATGATAGATCTTAGTACTTTTTTTTAAAGGTCCGGTACTACTAATTCTATACATTTCTTTCAAACGGTAAGTTACGGGAACGTAAACAAAAAAACATTTTATCAAGCTGTGTGGGGACAAACAGAGACACGAAAACATAGATATACATAAATAGATATACATGTGTATACAAAACGGGCTCCCACAAAGCTTTCGTTTTTCAAATTCATTCACGAAGTACTGGTCGATCAGGGGCTATAGAAGAAGACACTTTTTCAAGGATCCACGCAGTGGGACTGAACCCGAAAATACCTGGTTGCAAAGTGAACATCTAAACCATACAGCGTTATCTGTATCTCTGATACTGAAAAAAAAAAAACTACTTTGGTGGAATCATCCACTAAAAATTGCTTTATAGTTATCAATGCGAACAAATTTTCTCAACTCTAAATTTAGCCGAGAAGCTGTGATTTAGACTTTATAATTTTGCAAACGAACAAAGAATTGTAAAAACATTAATCCTATATAACATCACCGAGATTTCCAAAGCAAAGTAGAACCAACTCCATTCGAATTAAGATGCTTAGGTAAGAATTATATTTCAAATATTCGACTCTGTAACGGCTTTGGTATTTCGGTATTTAAATCATTACAACTATGTGCTTAATTAATGCATTTTAACGTTTTAATTAAAGTTGCTTGATGCGATCGCGTGCGTAATTATGAATTCGTAAAATTAAACATTAATTATATTTCTCGGCACATATTCTTATGTACTTCGTCTCTGATTGTTAACAACTTTCCCATTTATGACGTATTGGCTCCATCATTGATGCAATATATTGTATTTATGCCATATAAAGAGCGGCGGATTAGTAGAATCGTTAGCACGTCAGGAGAAACGCTTAGCGGTATTTCTTACGGCTCTTTACATTCTGAGTTCGAATTCCACCGAGCTCAACTTTGCCATTTATCCTTTCAAGGTCGGTAGAATACGTACTAGTTGCACAAGGGAATCGATATAACTGACTAGAGACCCTCCCCCAAATTTCAGGCCTTGTCCCTAGATAAAAAAGAATATTAGCATTAAAAATAGACGATTAGATATATAAACGAACATGACTTACCGATTGGCTACGAGGAAAGACATAAATATACATTCGTGGCCAAAAGTTTGGAACATTTAAAAATAAAAACTACGTTGTTATGTCCAAGTACAGTTCGATTCAAATATAACTTTGGGCATCTAATATGAAAATTCTAATTTTCAGACCTACGTTTCAAACTTTTGGTCACAGCTGTACATACAAACATATCCAAAGAAATTCGAACACAGACATACACATTATATGCACTTATACATACAGCAAGTTCACAGCCTCAGGGTTGAAGCATATAAAAGAAGAAAAGAATATATATGCTACCAGGACCAACAATCAGGTTGAACGCTTTGGTTCGGTCCAGAAATTCGGATGAAATTGGTTGCAAGCAGAAACGCAAAACTTCCACCTGAATAGGCTGATGGAGGAAATTCCTTAATAAGTGAGATAGTGGTAGAGAATACGTCACTGGTTTCGTAATTTATTACTACCTGGCTCGCGTTGCTTCTCTGAATCACAAGTTACATGGGCAGACATCCCGAATGAACCACAATAGTTTCACGTGATCGATCTATTAATCAAACAAGCAGCATCAAACCGTAGCATAATTCAATCTTTTAGAACTTTCTTGTACCCTAACAAACAGCCACTTTGGCACCTGCACGCTTTGCAGAATGTTGAGGCAGCTCAACTACATGTGTCTCCATGCAGACGGCTTAAACAGATGTCCCAGACAGATGGCCTAGGATAGATGACCAAGAAACTCCATCGCCATGAAGATAGCGTAAATAACTTCAGATATACTAGGAAAACCATATGTTGCCGTACCAATTGTTATCTGTAATCTGAGAGAGATACTCTCTCCAAGTCTGTAATTATCATTGTTGTTGATTGTAGAAGGTCAACGCAGATTGCTTTTATATGCGACAGCAAATCCTGATGTTAAATGTCTCCGGGTGTTGTTCAGTTACTTATTCACGTAGCCAAGAAACATATTTTCCTTCGCGAACTAAACACCACCATTGCAGCATAGGCCTAACAGCAAAATAAACCCCGTGACACAGCCATATGATTGCAGCCATGCTGGAGCACACATCACATATGCATGCATCTGAGTGTGTGTGTGTGTGTATGTGTGTGTGTGTGTGTGTGTGTGTGTGTGTGTGTGTGTAACTTCTTTCAGTCATACAACTGCGTCCATGCCTCGGCCATGAAGGGGAGATCGCTTTGAAGATTGAATTTGAGCACATCGCCCGGCATTTATTTTTACTTCTGATGTATGTTCTATTCGTATCTACATACGTAGATAAATACACACACACACACACACACACACACACACACACACACACACACACACACACATTATATGTATATGCATATAAGCATGACAGATGCATGAAAACAACTGAAATTTGTTTGAAATTTACTTAAGAAAAACAATTGATATAAGACGCAGCCACATTTTCAAAAGATACGTAATTTTAAGATACATGTTGTAGGAAGGAACTTGCTTATATTTTCAATTTACTTGAAAGCATTTTTCGGTTGAGATTATGTTATTTGAATATATTGACTTAGTTATTACATCTTAAGGAGAAAGTTCGAGTTCAACTCGAATCCTGGATTCTTAGGATAATCAAAAGTATTCAATCTCAGAAAGCCGATTGTACGGTCTGAGAGATGTTCTGGACTTAGTTATGTCTTTTACTTTTTGTCTATTCTTTGCTTCAGTCTTTGGACTGTGGCCATGCAAGGGTACCACCTTGAAGAGTTTTGGTGAACAAATCGATCGCTAGTACTTCCTGTTTTTATTTTATATTGTTTGGTACATATTCTGTAACTTCTGCCGAATCGCCGAGGAACGTAATCAAATACCACCGGTTGTCAAACGGTGGAGGAGAGACACAAACAGAAAGAGACATCTATGTACATATATATACATTTTTCGTCTTTCTATCTCTTACATGTGGCAGTCATTACACTGCAGCCATGCTGGGGCAACACCTTCAAAAATTTTTAGTGGAGTGCATCCACCTTTGTATTTATTTTTTTTGAAAGCTTGGTTCTCATTCTACCAGTCTCTTTTTCCAAACAGTTAAGTTACGGGTATGCAAACATAGACACAAAACACTCTCAAACGCACGCGCACACATACATATATATGAATGGGCTTCTTTCAGTTTCCCGTCTACCAAATCCACTCACAATGCTTTGGTCAGCCCGAGGCTATAGTAGAAGACACTTGCCAAAGGTGCCACTAAATATATAATACAAAATAATGTATTCGTTCATTCGTTTGCGTGTTTCAGTTAGTGGACTGTGACCGTGCCGGAGTACCGTCTTGGAGGGTTTTTAGTCAAATAAATCGACTCTAGGACTTGTTTTTCAAACGTAGTACTATTCTGTCGGTCTCTTCTGCCGAACCGTTAAGTTACGGGGACGTAAACACACCAACACCGGCTGTCAAGTGGTGATGAGGCGCGCACACACACACACCCACACACACACACACACACACACACGCACAACGGTCTTCTTTCAGTTTCCATTCACCAAATCCACTCACAAAGCTTTGGTCGGCCCGAGGCTTACAGTAGAAGGTGTCACGCAATGGTACTGAACCCGGAACCATGTGGTTGGTAAGCAAGCTTCTCACCACACACCCACGCCTTGTGCGTGTGTGCGTACGTGTATGTGTGTGTGTGCGCGTACGTGTGTGTGTGTGTGTGTATACGACGGACTTCCAGAGAGTTTTCTTACATCTAATTCACACAGAATGCATTGATCGTCGCTGCGCTGTATTACAAGATGTTTGCCCAAGCTAACGCACAGTGGGTCTACCACAGAATTTCCTTCCGAGAAGCTTCCAAATCGGTACCATGGACAATTTTAAAAGCTCTTTTCTTTGCACTACCACTAGGTTACCACATATACCCGCCAAACCCCATCCAATTTTACGGTTCGTCTTAGTAATTTCCCCGTTGGCTCTCTTGTACTAATAAAAAAGTCTTTATTCATAATATATTGATAATATAATAAGAAAAACAGTAGGGTGCCATGCAATATTTGTCTACAAAGTTTTACGTTTTGAGTTCAAATCACGCCGATAGAGTTAAGCTTTGATTTTTTATTCTTCCGGAGTCGATAAAATAACTATAAATCTAATATTGAGTTTTGGCTACTACCTACACAATTATTAATATTATTATTAATTATTATTATTATTATTATTATTATTATTATTATTATTATTATTATTATTATTACCATGAGGTGAACACACACACGCACACAATAATAAAACAAAAACAAAATATGAAAAAAAAATCTGCTAAAATACAATTATCTTTATAAGTTCTTCTATAAAGTGTTGACATTTGGAAACCCCATCGAAATATTTGTGATGTTAATCTGAACTCAGTGTAAATTTTATGTGAAATTAACACTCATCTTGCCTCTTGACCTGACTAAAAAGTGGAAGTTTTGTTGTGTTTGTGGCTTTTGAAGTGGGGTCAGCAGGTTGACAGACTGCGGTAGCAGAAACAGGCGGATGAGAAATGACTTTTAACACTACTACTAATAAGTAATGTTTGCACTACTACTGCTGGCAATTTTACTACTACTACTACCACCATCACCACAACTACTGCCATTACCATCACCATCCCGACTACTACTACTACTACTACCGTCACCACCACCACCACCACCAAAACTACTGCCATTATGATCACAACACCTACTACTACTACTACTACTACTACTACTGCCACCACCAACACCACTACCACTACCCCAACTACTGCCATTACGATCACCACCCCGACTACTACTACTACTACTACTAGCACCACCACCACCACCACTACCACTACCCCAACTACTGCCATTACGATCACCACCCCGACTACTACTACTACTACTACTACTAGCACCACCACCACCACCACCACTACCACTACCCCAACTACTGCCATTACGATCACCACCCCGACTACTACTACTACTACTACTAGCACCACCACCACCACCACTACCACTACCCCAACTACTGCCATTACGATCACCACCCCGACTACTACTACTACTATTTCTACTACTACTAGCACCACCACCACCACCACCGTCACTACCATCACCGCCACCACAATTACTGCCATTATTATCACATCTACTACTACTACTACTACTGCTACTTCTACTACTACTACTACTACTGCTACTTCTACTACTACTACTACTACTGCTACTTCTACTACTACTACTTCAGTTACTACTACTGCTATTACTACTACTACTACTACTGCTACTTCTACTACTACTACTTCAGTTACTACTACTACTACTACTACTACTACTACTACTACTACTACTACTACTACTACTACAGTTACTAC
>NC_142934.1:110534643-110544643 GCF_046866305.1 Octopus bimaculoides | reverse complement strand
GCCTATGTATACATGAATACGTATGTATGCATGTCTGTATGTGCAAGTATTATGTATGTTGAGTATATATGGATGAATGTATGTATGTATGAATCCACAGTATGTTTGTATGTATTGATGTGTATAGCCTATATGTAATTGGACCTACAAATCCGTTTGGTATCTCATACAGTGTTGTTCCGTGTGTATACGTAATGTCGACAGCGTAAGCTGCGAGTTCTCAAATGCGTGGGTGCTAAATTGTATTGATAGCTTAGTATTACGTTTACCGATTCTTTCAATAGTGAAGCGGCTTCGTTTCCCCGGCGGACCCTTTCACTGTTGAGCTTCCTGTTATTCAGGAGTTCCCTTATTATCTTATTTCTTGGAACTGCTCCACTCTGAAATTTATTGCTATTGCTTCGTTTCTCTCCGGTCTATGATATTCAGTCTGTTAAGCTTTCTGTCATTATGTATCTTTGGAATTTGTAGGCCCCTTCTTTCAATTTTTTTCGTAGACTCTTATGCAACAGTGTCCCCAATCCTAATTTCGGAGAAAATCGTTAAAAGATTCTAATTATTCAGTCACTCGATGACCTGAATGAGTGTGTAACTGGGATGTTTTAAACTCCACAAGGTATTATGTTAACTGATTTTTTTTCAATAGTCGTTGTCTCCATCTTTCGCTGGCATTACTCACGAGGCATTGCTTAAGTTGAAGATATGGTAGCATAGATTGGTTTAAGGAACTATAGAATAGAAACGAAATCGGAACCACATTAGTGTAAGACCATCCACTCTTAAGCACACTTCTATGCTTGAATCCGTATATTCGCACGTTGCTTATAATGTACAAGAAGAAAAGTGCTTTCTATGGCGTACAGTATAATTACATTTTTTCGGCTAATAACCCCTTTTGTTACTGTAGTACTTTCAAATGATTATAGAGCAACAAGTAATTTTTAGTACACTACATAATGGAGGATCGTTGTTTCAAAAGCCTGACTAAGTTGTGACAAAACGTCAAAAGTTAAGTGAAATACTGAATTTAAAAAATCATTTCAAGACGGATTTGTCATTGTCGATTCGATCGAGATCAAACCTGATTGAGCAAACTATTAACGAAAAGTATGCAATGTTTTCGCCATTTTCAGAATATAGTTATCCAATGTGTCCTTCAATTATCTTACTTCAACTCATCCCTGAAAGATCAGATCTCTGACCAAATGCGTTCAAAGGTGTTTGTCTCTCACTTCGTACGCACAATGTCATCTAACACAGCTTGGAGATAAATTTGCCCTCGAGTTGGAGTCGACGTCCACCAGTGATGTGTCGTAGACTACGAAGAAGACTTGTATGCTGTAGGATTTACTTAAACCGTGCTGTTCTTTATATAAAACCGTAACGTGTATTTGTTGGGTGATTTTGCTGTTGTTTCCCGCACGTCGAAAGACCACGTGAAGCTCACTCGCTGTTACGTTTTTTTCTTCGTTTAATAGGGGTGCTACTATTTCTATCAAGTCAATGTACCCATCTAGATTCGTTGTACACATGTAAATAAATGATCCGGAAGAATACTTCAAGTTTATATCTTCATTTAGGAAAATGGCTGTAATGAATGAAAATAATACAGGAAAAAAAAACCAAAAGTAAAAATCATAAATGAAGAAATCTGCTTAAGATAAAATGAAGTTGAACTCAGCAACAGCCCCTGGTAGTTTCCCCTAAGAAATTCTCGTAAAAACATTTACAGAGTGTCAAGTCAAACTACTTCAGATACTTTGCGAAAACTTCCTTGAAAGCGATAAACTTCACCACCACCACCACCGCCACTGACGCCGCCGTCGCTGCCACCACCACCACCAATATCAAAATAGCAACAACAACTATAACAACGTCGTCGATGGTGACGACGAAACTGTATGAAGGTAAAGAGCAGAGCAGAACAGATGCTAAGAATTACCGGCTTATCTCTTTGTCTACTTCACATATCAACAATGGCATGGAACGACTTATCAGAGAAAGATACTATATTTTCTGAGAGGAGAATGGCTTCCTAAGTGATACTCGGCATGACATCTGTCCAGGTAGAAGATGCCTCACACAGCTTCTACAGCAGCTGCTGGAACAGTCAAACGTATTGAGGTGTGCCTGCACTTTACAATGAGATTCAGCACATTGATTATGAGGTAATAAGCTGTAACCTACAAACATGATCTCGACATAGGTGAATAGACCTTATGTAGAATCCTACCTGATAGAAATAGCTGCCGAACATCCCTGGAGATATATCCTATCGGCTTCAAAGCGGATGTAGGTCAATCATGAGCTCAAGGACTCAAAAGGTAGGATCTTAAGCCAATTTTTATGGTATATTAATGACTGAGGTTACAACCCATCTCCTGGCTCCCGAATGCCCGTTGCAGGGTTAAGTTCCCTGATAATGCCGAACTCCTTTTATCGCTGAATGGACAAGAGCTGCGTTATTATTATTATTATTATTATTATTATTATTATTATTATTATTATTATTATTATTATTATTATTATTATTATTATTTTGCTCAAGAACGCAACTCACCGCATGGATGGGGGATCGAAAGGACGATCCTACAATCGTGACTGCAAAATCCAATCCACCAGGCAACAAGTCTTCATATCGACTCGAAACGGAAATTGGGTGACCGAGTTACTATATATACAATATATCTGAAATAAAGATGGGATGGTTATAAAATATTTGACCATAGATTTTAGTGTTGTTTAGATTAGGTCTGACCGTAATCTAGACAGCAGTAAACTGAATAGGGATTACGGTAATTTATGAAGGATATAATACAAAGGGCTCAAACACTCAAACACTTTTTAACCGCTCATAAAAGACGATCATGTATCGGGAGATTCAGAAACAAAGAGTATAGTGACAAGTTAATTTTCTTTTTTCCTTTTTGTGGCTGATTTAACTTTGTTTTCTGCTGATATTGTTGCTGCTGTTGTTGTGGCGATGGCGATGATTATGATAATGATTTTTAGAATCCACTATTATCAGGTAAAATCTTACCTGTTTAAAATTTTGCTTGATGATGGTGGATTGTATGTTATGATTTTCACTAGCCGACCAAACCTTGTGAGTAGGTTTGGTAGACAGAAATAATAAAAAAAGGCCGTCGTATATATGTATATATATATATATATATATATATATATGTGTGTGTGTGTGTGTGTGTGTGTGTGTGTGTGTGTGTGTGTGTGTGTGTGTGTATATATTTGTGTGTCTGTGATTGTCCCCCAACATCGCTTGACAACCGATGCTGGTGTGCTTACGTCCCCGTTATCTAGCGGTTCGGCCAAAGAAAGCGATACAGTAAGTAATAGTCTTACAAAGAATAAGTCCTGGGATGATTTGCTCGACTAAAAGCGGTGCTCCAGCATGGCCACAGTCAAATGACTTAAACAAATAAAAGAGTAAAAGAATAGATATATGCATACATACGTACATACTCACATACACACACTCACACACATGCATATATATATATATATATATATATATATATATATATATATATATATATATATATATACACGCAATCACACGCACATATACCTAAAGATGAGCTGAAAGTAATCACGCAGAGTGACTAGTCGCATGCATTTGAACAACATACACAAATGCAGACATATCAAATCACATACAATATAAATTATTGATTTATAACAATTATCTTCAACTTAAGGTCATGTATTAAAATTACCGAATGCCAGATACATATATATGAATACACCCGCGGCTATGTTTATGTGGGTGTGTGTGTGTGTGTGTGTGTGTGTATGTGTGTGTGTGTGTGTGTGTGTGTGTGTGTGTGTGTGTGCGCGCGCGCGTGTGCGTAAATGCTTGTGCAAAAGACATTTTCTCTTTCACTGAAACGCATGTTGCAAACATCTGTTTTAAATATTCTTCCTGGTGTGTCCGGTTTATTGTATTCATTGTATTTACATTATGTATACCTACAGTGATTGGACAAAATAATGGAAACACCGTAAATGAAAGTGTTATTTAATATGGAATTGGTCCACTCTTCACATCAATTAGGTCTTTAATAATTGAGGAATTCTCTTGCAGTTCTAAGCATTCGATGGGGAAATTTTTGAACATTTGTTCATTTAAATCCCACTCATTCAGCAACAAAGCTCATTCAGCAACAAAGCTGCCCCTCAACTGTTGCTCCAAATGGCATCATAAATGTTCGATGATATTGCAATCCGGTGATAAAAGGTCCAGTCCAAGTGGTTGTTTGAATTTTGTGTTCTTCGAACCACTTTTGAATACTCTTAGCTGTGAGTTGGTGCATTATCGTCCTAGAAGATTGCGCTACCATCAGGGAGCAATATATGTACCATAGAATGGACATGATCAGGTAAAATGCTCAGATAATCCTTGGTATTATCTCTGCCATGTAGAACCACTAAAACGGCCAATAAAATTCTTGTGATATTACGATCCAAATCATCACAGATCAGTGAAGGTTGAAAGTTTCTTCTGGCTGTCACCAGACATAAACTTACCTTGAAGTGGGGAAAAAGTTGAATATTGAAATATCAGAGACACTGTTGTTTCACTGAGCCGTTGACCACTTCTGGTAGACTAGACACCATTTATTTTTTCGCTTATGCATTGTTGGGGAACATGGAAAGTCTTACAGCCGTATCCCTCTTACAGTATCCAGTTCTATCAATTTCATAACGGATCGGGTCAACAAAGGTTTGACAAGGCAGTAGCTTAGCTTTGCTGTCAATTTTGTTACTGCAGTTCGAGATTTCACTCCTGTGTAGTACCTCTGGGTGAACTTTGCCTACGGCCCCGAATTATATATACCATAGCTGGTTTTATCTTGGTTTGGAACAATAGTATGATTTTAGAGAATGTACTAAGAGAAACTAAAAAATTCAACGCATTTAGAAACTGAAGCACCAGCCATGTTACGCTCCAGCAGTTTGTATTCTTTGGAAACAAGATAGGTCAGGCATTTTAATTTATTTAATATAAATATTTGCCAAAAAAAAAAAATAGAAAGAATGAAAACAGACGCCTGTCTCATGAAGTGCAAGGCAAATATAATTCATATTAACGCACACACACACACACAAACATACACAAACACACACAAACACACACACACACACATGCATACATATATATATATATATATATATATATATATATATATATATATATATATATATATATATATATATATATATATATATATATATACAAACTAGAACAGTTATGAATTTGTCATGTTGACAACAGAAAAATAATTAAAGTGTTGTTTCCACTATTTTGTCCAACTCCTGTTAATCTATCTATCTATCTATCTATCTATCTATCTATCTATCTATCTATCTATCTATCTATCGAAAGAGTGAGAGAGAGGGACAGAGAGAGGTTTGTGTAGTTTTATATTTATATATCCATATGCATCTGCGTGTCTTCACAAATACACACACCCATGTGATTTTGTATGTCCGTGTTGCACAAGTACATCTATTCCCCTGCGCCACAGATGCAGACTAATTGCGTCTGTATCCATGTCGTAAATATACAACTCGACATTTTGACACATTATACTATGCAATGATATCACATAATAAAACAAATGTGAATATAACAGTATATGACCGTGTGTTTAAATAACTATCGCAACTCCCCCTCAATCTCCTCTTTTTCCGTTTCAACAAACGACATCAGATCGAATTAACTGCAAAACCTGTCCAACTCCCGTATATATATACATACATACATATATACATTCGCTCGCATTAAGAAAACTGTATATTTGTTTGACCTTTTGCTGGACTGATTTTAAAATCCTTGTCATTTGATATTCTTGCTATCAGTACGTATAAAGTAGCGCTCTCGACTTCAAGAGACTTGTGAAGTTCTGTGTTCATTAAACACATATACTTGCCCGTATGTATGTCTGTATGTGTGTACACACATATATAAATATATACATGTATATATACATATATATGCTATACATATACATGCATATATGCATAAACATATGTATATATATACACACACAAACATATATATATATATATATGTATGTGTGTGTATATATATATATATATATATATATATATATATATATATATATATATATATATACGTATGTAATGCATGCATGTATATATCTACACACACATATATATATATATATATTTACACGTACATACATGCACACATGCACATACTTATATGTAAAATCACTAATTTATTAACCGTATATAAACAAAGTATTAGCAAAGTATAAAGTGAGCTAAGGAACATAACTTAAGTGGATCAATTGCATGATAAATAAATTAAAGGTTTGCTCTAGTGAATTACGTACTCTAAAACCCCTGACTTGTTTGGTATTTCCTTTTTGTCGCGTACGAAAAATAAAAATTTAGCTGTAGTTGTTAGCGATTCTCAAAAACCTTGGGAAGGGTGTGTTTTCAAGGAAATTCGAATTCATTTCACAATTTCACTTGGAGTGCTTACGGCAAGATTTGTTGTAGTTTCCAGGCAAATATTTCACTAAACTTGTGTGCGAAGTTTCTTTGGGTGTTTTGATGGAATGGCAAATGGATTAAGATACAGACAAAGACATACGATGTTTGTAACTATAGAGCTCGTGTAATTAAAGAAGCAGGACAAACAATTCTGGGGTGATATACGGGATGATGTCCACCTTATCCTATATATGTACATACATATATATATATATATTTCCAAAATTGGTTTCGTGGGTCATACAATTGTGGCGGTTACCGTGCAGACGCATTATAGAAACTACTAGAATTAAAATTGGAATTAAGTATTGGGTTGGCAACTAAGTTCCCGCCGTTTTATTAAATTTTGGAGTTTATTGCGTTTTTAAAATTTGGAATCTACTTTTTTCGAACCGTTCGTAATTGGTATGCCAAGTTCAAAAATAGAAATTTTGACCTCAAAGTCGCACCTCGTTCTGGCCGTCCAGTTGAGTTCGATGAAGAGCGAATTAAACCGACTTTTGCACGAAAATTCTCGTCAAATGACAAGGGAACTGGCAGAGAAGATGGAATGCTCCGACTCTGCTATAGAGAAGCATCTTCACTCGGTGGAAAAGGTTCAGAAGTATACAGCATAGGCTGCGCATGCTTTAAGGGACAACAAATATCACCGAGCCCCAATCTCCGCTGGTTTGCTTGCCTGTCACCGCTCAACTCATGGACACAAGCAACGATTTCTTTACCGAATCGTTACTGCCGACGATATGTCGCCTGTACATCAATATGAACCAGCGTAAGGAATGGCCTAGCCCCGGTAAACAAGTGACTCCGCGCCTGAAACAAGATCTTCATCCGCATAAAACGATGGTGTGCGTATGTTAGGACTGGGAAGGGATTATCCATTACGAAGTGCTTGAACGGAACCAAACGGTCAACGCGGAACTCTGTGTTCAACAGATGAAACGACTCATCACGTTCTAATCGTCAGCATGGAGTTCTTCTACTGCATGACAACGCCCGCCCTCATATCGCCAATGTGACCAAGGAAGCCATTCAAACGCATGGCTGGGAAGTGCTGCCACACCCGCCGTACTCTCCTGATTTGGCACCAACGCATTTCTACTTATTTTGATCTCTTTCAAATGCTATGCGCGGAGTTTCGTTCAATACTGATGCAGAATTGGGAGCTTGGTTGGATCGAATTTTTCGAGTCGAAATCGGGTGAATTCTACGAACGAGGTATCGAAAATCTTGTTGAACGTTGGGAAGAAGATGTAAACAACAAGATTGAAAACATTATTGATTGATTAGTTATTTTTTATTAAACCTTTTAAAAAATTTTGATTTAAAAAAACGGCGGTAGCTTAGTTGCCAAGACGATAAATTAAAACAGATCGAGTTGAAAACAAAGATTGCGTTTAATAAAATCATCTAAAAGTACGATATTTAATTAAATACAACATAACAAGAAAATTATACACCTATTATTATTCTTTTATTCTTTTATTCTTTTATTTGTTTCAGTCATTTGTCTGTGGCCATGCTGGAGTACCGCCTTTAGTCGAACAAATCGACCCCAGGACTTCTTCTATGTAACTCTCGTAATTATTCTATCGGTCACTGAGTTACGGGGACGTGAACACACCAACATAGGTTGTCAAGCGATAGTGGAGGATCAAAAACAGACACGCAAACACACACACACACACACACACACACACACACACACACACACACACACACGACATGCTTCTTTGAGTTTCCGTCTGCTAAATCCAATCACAAAGTTTTGTCCCCAAGTTGCCATGTAGTGGGACTGAATCCAGAACCATGTTGTTAGTAAGGAAGCTACTTCCTATACGGCCACTCCTGCGCCTTTTTATAATTATAAAAATAAATTTGTAGAATGGTAAGCTAGAATATTACCGAGGAACATACAGAGATATTGACTTACTGTAAGACCAAACCCAGCAATAGATACCTAACTGGCAGGGGGTAATCTTCAGTCATGATAAATACGACTATTTCTAGTGACACCAACACCTCATAAAGGACTCCTATTCCGTTATTCTCATAGTTCTTTCAGATGGAATTTGAACAGAAGTAGTAGAAATGACCCTGAAGAAGCTGACCGATAATTAAAACCAAGATGCACATTTAGTTAGTGTGCAGCGGTGTGCAGCTGAAACGTGCGTAAATCTAAGCGAAAAACGTTGTAAATAACTGTATAATAAAATATAGATGTGCAAATCTCCGTCCTCTTGGTCTTAACTGAGGATGGGTTAAGAATGAATAATTCAAAATCCGAAACCAGTATTAATGTCCATAATTCCTCATCTCTTAAATATAGAACTGCAGTATCAAGCTATGTGGCATTTCCTCTGCAACCTACGCAAAGGTAGGGGCCTAATTTTAAATTCTTATTCCTTGCGAATATTTATAGGTCTTGCTTCTAAAACACTGGTTCCGGGTTCAGTCCCACTGCGTGGCACCTTCACCTACTGTCTTCTTCTATAACCGCGGGTTGACCAAAACCTTATGAAGGGATTTGGTGGACGGAACTCGAAAGAAGACAGTCACACACACGCACATACGTGCTTATGTGTGTGTGCGCATGCGTGCGAGTGTGGATGTCCTTGTGTCTGTGTTTGTCCACCACTACAACCGTAACTAAACGGTTCCTCAAAAGAGACCGATAGAATATGTACCGCGCTTTAAAAAATGAAGTACTGACCTAGATTCATTCAACAAAAATTTTTTGAAGGCGTTGCCCCAGTATGGCCGTATTCTAATGACTCAGACAAGCCAATAGTAAAAAATAGAAGGATAAAAGTATACTTTTCTAACAAACAATTTAACATGGAACCGCAACCAAAAACAGGCGGCAGGTTGTAGCGGAGATCAAACACACACACACACACACACACACACACACACACACACACACACACACACACACACACACAGACACTCACACACACACACTCACACACACACACTCACACACACAGAGTCTCTCTATCTCTCACATATACATTTGTTTATGTATGTACGTACTTTCGTATGCATGTATGTCTCTGTGTGTATGTTTGTATGTATAAATTTTAATTTTATTTTTGTCCTTTACTTGTTTCAGTCCTTAGACTGCGGTCATGCTGGAGTACCGCCTGCAAAATCTTTTTGTCGAATGAATCGAGCCTAGCACTAATTTATTTTTTTCGGAACTTATTCCAGTGAACCGCTAGTTCACTGGAACGTAAACACACCAACACCGGTTGTGGAGCAGTGATGAAGGACAAACACAGACACAAAGACCTAACCACATAGACAAGTACACACACACACACACAAACACGCGCACGGACGAATATATACATATATATCTATAAACATGGGACTGAACCTAGAATTATGTGGTTTGGAAGCAAGCTTCTTACCACACAGACACGCCTGCGCTTTTGTATGTATGTATGTATGT
>NC_142934.1:110509643-110532143 GCF_046866305.1 Octopus bimaculoides | reverse complement strand
ACTGCCTGGAATCGAACTCGGAATCTTGGGGTTACTAGCCCACGCTCTTAACCACAACGCCATATGCCCACAAGCATCTCTTAAATATAGAGCCGAATAATAATAATGATAATAATAATAAAAATAATAATAATAATAATAATAATAATAATAATAATAATAATAATAATAATAATAATAATAAATCTAATCACATTTCTAACTCTTCCTGTTATCAATATTATGAGTGGAAAAGAACACATGGGCAAGAGATCGTATATCAGATTAAGCGATAAAAATATTAATAACATTATTGTAGAATTGAAATTAACTGCATCTCGATAGAAATTATTTTTTCTTAAAATAAATTGCCATTACCAAATTAATCTCGAATCACATAACCAATGACATATTTATTATCAAATTAGCCCCTTCTCAACCTATAATAAATTTTCTAATTAATCGTCTTAATATTAATCCCATATGCCCTGTAAAGAAACCAGTAATGGAAACATTGCGTACTCACTTGAGCTGCTAGAGATAGCAGCTAAATATACTTTAAGTGATTATTCTGAGTCAAAAGTTTTGCAATATTTTGATAAGTTATTTGCTTTATTTCTCAAATTACCACAAAAGCAGCCTAGCATTCAAAATAAAGACCATCGTGTTGCATCGTCTGAAGCAACATTTCCGCCGGTTCTCTGATCCCATGCTGATGCCAGTTCTCCTCCAAGGCGAATAATTCTTTTACTGAAGCTTCCATCGCCTTTTGGTTGCTGGTTCGTCGTGAGCTATGGATTGGAACAAATAATAATCCGAGGGGCCAACGCCGGTTGTGGTTTCAGCTCGGTTCTCTCGGTTTCCTGCACTTTATTTCTGGTCGATCGAGCGGTATGAGGTTTTATAGAAGAAGTCGCTTTCTGTTATAGAATGCCGGGTAATTTTGACGCACAATGGCATACATCTATTCCAGCCGTTCGGAGTACATACTGGCATGGAACTTGCAGTGAATTATCCCTCATATTTCCACCAGAGGCAGAGCATCCTTTCGTGTTAGGAACACCCGTGTTTGGTGAGAGGTTCCGGAAGCTGGCCCTTGCTTAACCACTGATTGTGGGAATATATTCCCTTGAGATTTATTATTTGCTTCGATCAATGGATTACTTCCTGCACTCACGATGCTTCATCAACCAAGAGGAGGTGGAAACATCAGTGAAAGGAGAAAAGTTCTTCATAATATCTGGTGAGGGGGCCAGTCGATTAGATGGACTCTAGTACACAACTGGTACTTAATTTATCGATGTCGAAAGGCAAAGTTGATCTCGGCAGAATTTGAATTCAGAACATGTTTCCAGGTTCTGTCATACTGCGTGGCATCTTGGGCAAGTGGCTTCTACTACAACCTCGGGCCGACCAAAGCCTTGTGAGTGGATTTGGTAATCGGAAACTGAAAGAAACCCGTCGTATGTATGTATATATGTGTGTATGTGTGCTTGTGTGTCTGTGTTTGTCCCCCCAACATCGCTTGACAACCGATGCTGGTGTGTTTACGTCCCCGTAACATAGCGGTTCGGCAAAAGAGACCGATAGAATAAGTTATAGGCTTACAAAAAAAAGTCCTGTGGTCGATTTGCTCGATGTAAGGCGGTGCTCCAGCATGGCTGCAGTCAAATGACTGAAACAAGTAAAAGAGTATAGACGAAAGAACGCTAAGCGTTTCGCCCGGCGTGCTGACGTTTCTGCCATCTCGGCGCCTTAAAATATTTTCCACTCTAGGCACAAAGCTCGAATTTTTGGAGGAGGGGATCAGTCGATTAGACCGACCCTAGTACGCAACTGGTATTAAATTTATCGACTCCGAAAGGATGAAAGGCAAAGTCGACTTCGGCATAATTTGAACTCAGAACGCAGAGACAGACGAAATACCGCTAAGCGTTTCGCCCGGCGTGTAAACGTTTCTGCCAGCTCTCCGCGTTATAAGATTCACATATTGAATGCTTTTTGTTTACTTATTACGAAATTCTCAAATTTCTAGTCAGTGGTAATCATGTATAGCACTATATCATTCATTTAGAATCCACCAGCATAGAATTCTCACAGTATGAGAAGAATGAGAATTTGAATGTTCAAGAGGTTTGCGTTATAACCACGTCGTTCTTTGTTGGATTCACTGCGTTTTGTGTTGATTAAGTTTGTGCCACAGAGTGTCAATGTTGTGCTGATCTACGAGTGTGTACCCATTCTAACTATCTACAGAGATTCTAATTATAAACTGACTATAAAGCATATCGCATTGACCGATTAGCAAACCTAATGCATTTTTCACTGTTAGACCAATGAATAAACTACTAGTAAGTTAGTAGTAGTTTTATGCTCTCAACTTAATGTTACAGTCCCATGAAGGGAATAATACTACTGTTATCTAGCCCTAGGAAGCAGCACCGCTTCCTGTCGGCCTTGACACATTTCCTGTGTCCTTATGCTTACGAGGGGGAGACAAGCACCTTCACCCAGCTAAGCATGCATCCAGAGACGTGTTTCTGAGTGTTTACTCGTCATCAGTCTGGAGTAGCAATGGCCTGCTAGTTAGAGATGCCTGTCAAGCTCTTGTAACTAACAGGCCATTGCTACTCCAGTCTGATGACGAGCAAAGACTCAGAAACATGTCTCTGGATGCAGGCTTAGCTGGGTGGAGGTCCTTGTCTCCCCCTCGTAAGCATAAGGACACAGGAAATGTGTCAAGGCCGACAGGAAGCGGTGCTGCTTCCTAGGGCTAAATAGCAGTAGTATTATTCCCTTCATGGGACTGTCACTTTAAGTTGACAGCATACAACTACTTTATCGCATCACTACTGTATGCATCTCTCCGAGAGATTTAGAATTGTATTATTTCTAAGTTAGTGTTTTGCTTCAATGTTATAGCGGACTACAAAATATCTTTCACATGTCTTAGTTACTGGATTGTAGACCATGTTGGGGTACTGCCGTGAAGCATTCAATTGGAAAAAATGGAACCCAGTTGCTTAGGTTGTTTATGGTCTATTACTTATTAACAGGTTTCTTTTGTCGAACTTCTATGCTACGACGGCTTGAACAAACCAAAAATCGGTTGTCGATCGGTGACGATGTGTAGCAAGCACATACTCAAAAATACACACGCGCTCACATATAAATGGACACAGACACACACAGAAACACACACACACACACACACACACACACACACACACACACACACACACACACATACTGTGGGCTTCCATGCAATTTCTGTCAACCAAATTCATTCACAAGGCTTTGGTCAACTCAGAGTTATAGAAGATACTCGGCCAAAGAGCTGCGCAATGAGTCTGAACTCCAAACCATGTGGCTGCAAAGCGATATTCTTTAGCACACGGCCATGCCCGTGACGTTATCTATGAAATTTTAGCCAGCATTATCTGCAATACAAAGAATTAAACAGCATCTTCTCACATGCAATATCATTGTTCACATTAAGGCGGCGAACTGGCAGAAACGTTAGCACGCCAGGCGAAATACTTAGCGGTATTTCGTCTGTCTTTACGTTCTGAGTTCAAATTCCGCCGAGGCTGACTTTGCCTTTCATCCTTTCGGGGTCGATAAATTAAGTAACTGTCGCGTACTGGAGTCAATCTAATCGGTTGGCCCTTCTCCCAAAATTCCACATAACAATGGGGTGCCGTCTGAGAATTTTATATACCATTTTCAGATTTTCATCAAGGAACAACTATTTTACAGCCACACAGCTTATAAAATTCCCTTTTTGAGTAAATATGAAAGACAAAATAACATATATAACATATATAACGCATTTTTGATAGTTATATGTTTGTTGATAGTGTCTTGTATGAGTTCTCAGTTGTTATACATGTGCTGGGTAATGACCGTCAACTGAAAGAATAGACGCAATACATCCTCTGTATGTCATAAAAACTATTAAAAGGAAAGGGGGGGGGGCGTAGGATTCGCTCCGATCACGTAAAATCCTCATCAGTAACGACTACCGGAACGCAGACGTTGGAGGGTTGTCGCCTAGGTGGTGTCATCCACCAGGATTAGTAGGGGATAACCAACAAATGGTGAATGCTGAGACACGTTGTTACAGCGCAAACTACTACTACTACTACAACTACTAATATTACTACCACCACCACCACCACCACCATATTTGTGGCGAGGGCGATGACTGACCTGTGTGGCTTCATTACTTTGAGAGAATATGACGAATACACAGATACTTATAATACAGAAATGGATTGTTTTCTAGTATTTTGAGACTTATAATTAATGTAGGCATCTTTGTATATTTCTGTATATATATGAATACACACACACACACACGCACATGTCTGAATGTGTGGGCGCGAGCGTGTGCATAAATATACATATTAAATTTTTATATGAGTGCTTATAAATATACAGTAATATGTGTGGATATGCGAGACATTTGCTTCAAGCACTATCGTAAATATATATATATATATATATATATATATATATATATATATATATATATATATATATATATATATATATATATATATATATATATATATATGTGTGTGTGTGTGTGTGTGTGTGTGTGTGTGTGTATGATATGTAATGTACTGACAGATTATTAATTACTATTAGGTATATTGACCATCATATATATATATATACATACATAAGTGAGTATTCATCATTCATACTTACACACATTCATAAACGCATACACACACGATCATATATATAAACGCACGCACGCACACACTCACACACACACACATACATATATATATATAAACATACATATGCACACATACACATACACACACACACACATATGTATACATACATGCATAGGTATGTTTTTGGGTGTTTGTGTGTGTGAGTGGGTATGTGTGTGTGTGTGTGTGTGTGTGTGTGAGAGAGTGAAAGTTCAAACACCTTTCTGTATACAAGGAATGCACCTGTTACTATCTTTCTCATATTTTATTCATAATCAGCACAACTACGACAAAGACAACCCCAGAAGCACCCCCACCGACACAGCATTACTGATACCACCACTCTCAATGTCAGTGCTTCCAACAATGCATATATATATATATATATATATATATATATATATATATATGTGTGTGTGTGTGTGTGTGTGTGTGTGTGTGTGTGTGTGTGTGTGTGTGTGTGTGTGTGTGTGTGTGTGTGTGTGTGTCACTACGACGATGACTCTACCAACGCTAATGTCACCAGCACTTCTATTACCCCTTTTGATATCGGGACTACCATCTCCAAAAACACCACCATCACTGCAGCTACTGCCATTTTCGTTACCAACACCACCGCCAACAACAACAACAACGACACAGCTACTACCACTAATCACACTACCCCCCCCCCTTCTTCTACATTTATTTGGGCCTCATTCCGTTCCTCGTTTATGAAGTGTCATCTGATCCACTTCAGACCAAGTGGAGGAGACACGCACTGATATTTGCAAAGATAACGAATGTTTTGTAGTGAGTAGCGGTGAAAAAGTAGCCAGTGCGAACGTGTGAGAAAGAAACAGAGTGAGAGAGAGAGAGGGAGGACGGAGATTATGCGTGGAAAGTGAAAGTGAGGGTAGGGGAGAGTATCTGTGCGAGAGAGGAGTTTGAAGCGTCGAGATATAATTGAGTGAGAGTGATTGTTTTAGCAAAAAGATCTGAGAGAGTGGTTCCATTGAGAGGTTGAGAGATTGTTAAGAAATGATTTGGTTTCGTGATTAAGGAGTTTACGGTGAGAGCAAGAAAGAAAGTTTGCTTCTGCGTGATTGAGGGAAACAAGACTATATAATGAAGAGTACATGTGGGTAATGGAGATAATGAAACACATAGAACAGGGTGCGATAAATGCCAGCAACGTATCTGAGCATGAGTGTCTCTGTGTGAGTGCGTATATGGTTGAGTAAGTGCGCGCGCGCGCGTTTGTATCTGTGTGCACGCGTGTGTGTGCAATTCTTCGGACTAATGAGTATATGTCAGTTGGTGTGCTGACGTGTTGAGTAAAGCGCTATTATGGTTTCGGCTACCTGGTGTCATTCGCAATTGGGATATACATCCGTTGGATCTACTTCAGGAATTCCGCGGTGTTATTTAAGATAATAATCCATTGGGTCGAAACGATTGTCGTACACAATAAACACTAATATTAAATCCATCTTCTGTTTCCTAATCGATTATATATATATATATATATATATATATATATATATATATATATATATATAAAATTTGAAAACGCCACTATATAAAATAAATCTTAATTTATAATTGTCTCAGAGATATTTTACATGTTTCGGTTCTTGAAAAAACGAACCTTATCGACACGTTTGAATGTATTTGAATATCAACCTGGATGATATTGGGACGAATAGTTAATTAAAATAAAGAGTAAATGTGACAGCTTAACTGATACAGTCGCTCTAGCATTTCGACAAGATCGTAGATTCGTGTGGAAGAAACAATAACAGAAAATAATACGAGTTTAGACTGAACAAAGGCAAAACTTCCTGTTTATGTCCTGGGTACAGGACATAAAAAAAAACGTAGGCAAAATGAGAAACGAGAGCATAAAAAACAAAAACATAGAAAACGAACTTTGTTTCGAACAACGAAAGAAACGAACAAACAGAGAAACGAGACAGGCAACATTCCCTACATCAGATGTCCCCTGTTTTATCTACTCTGCGACTTCGTTAAAACAGTCCTTCCCGCAAAGCAAAGTAAATCAAATTTGGGACATTTTGAGGAGGGTGAAATTCATAACAAAAACAGGACAGTGAGAACAAAACATTAACAACAAACGGTGAGGGCTGTTAAGCCAAGACGATGTTAAAAGTTCTTATGAATTATTTTCTATAGGTGCAGGTGTGCCTCTGTAATAGGTAGCTTGCTTAACAGCCACATGGTTCCGGGTTCAGTCCCACTGCGTGGAACCTTGGGCAAATTTTCTTCTACTATAGCCTCAGGCTGACCAAATCCTTGTGAGTGGATTTGGTATTCGGAAACTGAATGAAGCCTGTCGTATATATATGTGTGTGTGAAAGAGAGAGAGAGCAAGAGAGAGAGAGAGAGAGAGAGAGAGAGAGAGAGAGAGAGAGAGAGAGAGAGAGAGAGAGAGAGAGAGAGAGTGTGTATTGTGTGTCTGTGTTTGTCCCGTCACCATCACTTGACAACCGATGCTGGTGTGTTTACGTTCCCGTAACGTAGTGGTTCGGCAAAAAAGGCCGATAGAATAGGTAATATGCTTACAAAGAATAAGTCCTGGGGTCGATTTGTTCGACTTAAAGGCGGTGATCCAGGCTGGCCGCAGTCAAAAGACTGACACAACTAAAAGAACCGATGACCTGTGCAAGTTCCCTTCAAATTTAACAACCCACTTAACCAGTGCCAAGTTATACTCATGAGCTATGGGGCCGTGTATGTTTATCGAGCGTTTCTCAAACATGCGTTCAGTAGAACCTTTCCACGGAGATGCCAGATAATTTATTACACACATTTTTAAACGGAAAGAAATTATGATAAAGTAACAGGATATCCTAGCACGTTCATTAAAATATTGTTGTCAATACCGATAAACATGGCAATGTTTTTGCGAATTTCAGGTGAAGAGAAGAGATTTAGAAATAAATGGGTAAATAATCAATGGTATATGTTTGGATAAGTATATCATAGTCATTATATGCGTTCGTGTCGAGCTGCATGATAACGCCGATGAAGCAGTCCTATTTATCGACATTACAAATATTTTGGTTTATAGGATCATGTATAAACTTGTTCACTAAACTTAATTCCTAATTTAGAAGGGTTTATTAACGTCATATTGAATTATAATGGAATTTTGTTCAATAGAGATTAAGAGAAATGGAGAGAGCGTGTTAAAAAAATCATGTTTATCTTTGTTGTAATTATTAATCTTGCAAGTATCAGAATGAACCGGAGGAGAGTTGTCTAATAAGAAATACTCTAAATGGTATTCCTTACTAATTCACATAAAATTCATCCCGTGCACAATTTTGTCTCAGTAAGAAAACCTCTGGCAAGATGAATATCACTATGTATGTATGTATGTATGTATGTATGTATGTATGTATGTATGTATGTATGTATGTATGTGTGTATCTATGTATATATATATATATGTATGCATATAAATGTAAGTATATATATATATGTATATATATGTACATATATCTATGTGTATATATGTATGTATAAGTATGTATGTATATATATGTATATGCATATATATATATATATGCATCTATATATATATATATATGTATGCATCTATATGTATGTATCTATATATATAAATATATATATATATATATATCTGTGTATTTGTATGTATACATATATGTATATATATATATATATATATATATATATATATATATATATATATATATATATATTTACGTTTGTATATATATATATATATGTGTGTATATGTATGTACATTTATGCATATGTACATATATGTATATATATGTACATATATGAATATGTACATATATGTACATACATTTATGCATATGTACATATATGTATATATATGTACATGTATATATATGCATGTATTTATATGGATATGTATATATATATGTATCTATATCGACATATGTACGTGTACGTGCTTATGTATATATATATATATATATATATATATATATATATATATATATATATATATATATATATATATAAATATATATATATATATATATAAATATATGCATATAATGCATATGTATATATATATATATATATATATATATATATATATATATATATATATGTATGTATTGATATATTGTTCTGTAAGTGCCGTGTTACTATGACCTATATGTAGCTGTTAATATGTTAATGAATTCTGGACTATGCACGGGTCATCTTAACACGGCACTTGAAGATCACTAAACCACCAGGGACATAATAATACAGAAAGAAAGAAATAACGGATAACGTTGTTTGTTAGTTGATAAGGGAAGGATTAAGATTAAGAGAAAAGCTGTGATAAATATTTAAGAGAATTATTTCCAACTTCTCTATTGACCTCTTCTCACATATATTATTCTACGTTTTATTGGCACCGTAGAGTGAGTGTGCTATGCCACTTAAAATACCAGTCTACTTACTGGATTAATAATTGGCTCTGTACATAGTTGTATTTATATATATATACATAAACAGATATACGCATGCGTGTATGAATTGAAAGATAAGTAAATGAATTACATATAGGTACAGGCGTGGCTGTGTGGTAAGAATCTTGCTTCCCAACCATATGATTTCATGTTTAGTCCCACTGCATGGCACCTTGGGCAAGTATCTTCTACTCCAACCTCTGACCAACCATAGTCTTATGAGTGAATTTGATAGATGAAAACTGAAATAAGCCCCAGTTGTATATATGTGAATAGATATATATGTATTATGTGTGTGTGTGTGTTTATGTTTGTGTTTGTCGCCCACCAGTGCTTGACAATCGGTGTTGGTGTAATTACGTTCCCGTAACCTAGCGGCTAGGCAAAGACAGACTGATACAATAAGCTCCAGGCTTAAAAATAATAAGTCCTCGGCTCGATTTGTTCGACTAAAATCATTGAAGGCAGTGCACCAGCATGGCCGCAGACAAATGACTGAAACAAATAAAAAGAATAGAATAACAAATATAGTGTATACATACATACATAAAAATGTATACGCGCGCGTGTGCGTAAGCGCGTGCGTGTGCGTGTCTGTGGGTGTGTAAGTGTTTTGTAAGAGATTAACAATATGGCTCCAATAGGCTTCATGCGATTCTTGGAAGTGTAGTCCATTCTTAGCTACAATAGCGACAACATGAATTTCTTCAATCCTCTTGCCCTGTTAAAATAGTTAAGAAAAATTATATTAATGTGTCCTACAGGTTAAAATTCTATTTATTTTTTGTGCAGCTGAAGATGGCACTGCATGTAAATTGATGTAATGATTGTGTAGTTCAATTAAATGGAATCGCTTGAAACGGTCGTACTGTATTACTACTTGATAACCTGTTGCTTATTTTGATTTTATTTACCTTACATCGTGCTGTGCTGATAATACCATACAGACTTGGTGCTTCAACTTAAGTACTTTATTTAACTGAATCTCAATTATATATATATATATATTTCTGCACAAACGCGTACCTTTACCAATATCAGGGATATTGAACGTTGCACAGAGTTTGACAAGGCTGGCCCTTTCATATTCAAGTACTAAACATTTTTGTCAGCCAAGTGGACTAGAACAACGTGAGAGAAAATGCCATGCTCAAAGCAACAATGCGCCGCTCTGTATCGATCTCTTGGTCTTACCATCATGAGCCAGATACCTTAACCACTATGCCACGCGCCTTCACAGACACACATACATACATATCTATGCCTGCATGTATGTATGAATATATATGTACTTTATTTCTGGGTTAATACGGCTGCCAATGGTTTCATGCGAAGAGAAATCTCTCGAGCGTGTATATACATATGTACATACACACAAGTGTGTGTGTGTGTGTGTGTGTGTGTGTGTGTGTGTGTGTGTGTGTGTGTGTTTGTGTGTACGTGCGTGCACGCACACACAGACATACACGCATAGTTACAATACTTTATAGAATGGTTGTTCGTAGTGAAAACTTCGAGATAAAATATATAAAACTGCAATTTCAGTGACAGTGGTTAGTTACATTTAATTGTTGGTACATGCTACGTAAAGATTATATCGTTAGTTTCTATATCCGTTATCTAAATTTATAATGAAACGTCATTTATAATTCTGAGGCCCAGCCTAAGGCAGTCATTGCTGTGCATTTAACAAGCTCACTTTGACACTTCGTGGTTACGTGCTCGATTTTCCTGCACGGAACTATGGCACAAACATCTTCTTAAATAACTATGGGTAGACCAGAACATGCAAGGGTAAAAATTCATAGACAAAGCCTTGTTATAATAAATCCTCCCAATGGAATCACTCCAAATTTTGACGTGGTAGTTATTATACCTGATGCACTGTCTTACATCACCGCCTAGTAATTAGGTGATTTTACTGACCTCCGTTTTATTGAAATCACCCAGAGTCAGGTTTATGACATGAAGATCACTTACTCTATTCCATCTCCCAGTTATTAAATCTCTGAAAAGGGCCAACGGCATTTCTGTTTCTTCTCCGACTTCATCATGAATGAGAATTGACTAGAAAGAGATGAAGAATATTTGCGGTTTTAGGTGTCTTGTACGTATATAGTGCTATGGTGGTATATTGCTGCACAATTTCTTCTACACACACACTCAGTCGTATATGTTTACACATATAGAAATACATATGCTCGATCATATGCATATACATGTACATGTACACTTTATGTGTGCATAGACACTACACGCACTTATATATGTAACTCCTCATATATCAAACATTACACTGAAGAGGTTCTTACCCACAAACATGGACTTTTACAATTTTATTATGGGTAAGAATCGAAGCAATCATATGTAATTTCTATTTAATATGTATTATATTATGTTATATCATATTATATTACTATATGGATATAATATATTATGTTAATAAATTTTAACTTTTGAATTGACAATTGAATATCTCCATTTTCTTTTCACACACACACACACACACACACATACACACACACACACACACACACACACACACACACACACACACACACACACATATATATATATATATATATAGAGAGAGAGAGAGAGAGAGATAGATAGATAGATACACATACTCACGCGCACACACACACGTGTGTAATATATACCCATACACACATACAGACATATATATATATATATATATATATATATATATATATATATATATATATATATATATATTAGAAAGTGGGAGAAAGTGATACATAAATACATGCATGCAATCATAAATACATACATACATACACACACACATACATACATACATACATACATACATACATACACACATACATAGTGCATGCTTGCATATACATCAACTTCCACCCTATCACACTGTAGTGGAATCTAATCTAACAGTGTTTACGTTGTAGACATTAAAGTTAGTTGAAACTGATAAGACAATTACTTTCTGATGTTATCACATGGGGTGTGGGATGGACGGGGTATCGTACGCTTAAAATTGTTGTTGTTCTTAGTGGTGATGGTGGTGGGGATATTGATACCAGTTGAGGTGTTCGTGTTCGCGGTGATAAGGATGGATTCTCCGTCCGTCTAGACGATGAGTATTCAATTTGTTCATATCGCAGAATTCCTACTAGAATTAATGTGTAAACAGTGACGTATGTATCAGGTATGTGTTCCCGCATGGTGGGACCCAAGGAGAACTAGCTTTGTCTGCCAGGAATTTATGTATCGTTCGTACACAACTGTTGTTCATGTCTTTTAAACATAAATGGTAACTATGATTACTTGGATTCTTTTTATGCTTCATATTTGTTTTTATTACATCTTTTAGGCGGAGTGAGACGTTTGGGCGCTGCTAGTTATTTTCAATCTGTTTTCAATCTGTTTTTTTGGTGACAGTACCTTTTGGCGCTAGAAGTAAACGTACACACACAATGGGAAAGAAATTTTGAGAGGGAGAGAGATTTTGAGAGGGAGAGAGAAACCGAAATAGAAAAGGAAAGAGAGAGAGAGAGAGATAGTGAGATAGAGAAAGAGAGAGAGGGGGAAAGCTGCAGTCTTTTAACATTAAACTTTTCCTGCTCATCATACACTTAGAGAAATATGTTTATATGTGTGTGTGTGTGTGTGTGTGTGTGTGTGTGTGCGTGTCCTTTGGGTAGGTGAGAGAGAGAGAGAGAAAGAGAGAGCGAGAGAAAGAGAGAGCGAGTGCAAGAGAAACATTTTATAGAAAGAGACATTAAAAGGTCTGATGTCAAAATAACTCAGCGCTGAATCAGCAACGCTAAAATGGCTGCGCCATAGCGTTTCATATTCTCTCTCAGGTGTACACTGAATAAGGTGGAAGTACAGTGGTTAACTCCCGTTTTTTTTTTGTGTCTCCTGTAAATATGGTATCTTTATGTTACTGAGCAGTTGTGGATGTTTGCATTTGTCGTTTTCTACTGTTGCTGGTAAGAACGAAGACAGTTAATTTCTTAAAGAATTTTATAAGTCTATAAAGGTGGAGGCAGATTTCTAGGGCATCTGGATAGGTTTCGATTTGTTGACCAGCAGAGTGATTTGAGGCTTCATTCTGTTGGTTATTCCTAGCAATTTTAAGGCGGCGAGCTGGCAGAATCGTTAGCACGCCGGGCAAAATTTTTAGCGGTATTTCGTCTGCCTCTACGTTCTGAGTTCAAATTCCGCCGAGGTCCACTTTGCCTTTCACCCTTTCGGGGTCGATAAATTAAGTACCAGTGAAACACTTGGGTCGATGTAATCGACTGGCCCCTTCCCCCAAAATCTCAAGCTTAGTGCCTATAGTAGAAGATATTCCTAGCAATTCACAAGATCGTCTATTATCTCCCCAGTTCGATCATAGCCGCGTTGGTATTCATAATTTTGTTGATGCTGCTGTCCACTATATCCTTTATGAAGACGTTAAATTGTGATTTGATTATTATCTGGCTTCTATTTCTTGCAGGCTGAACAAGCGTGACGAGGCGGCTAAGTGTGATTGTATTTTAGTATTTTTAGCTAAGGTACGATCATGCACTCAATGACGGTGATAGCAGTGGTATAAGCCTGAAGATATTTTGTCAGAAGTCAGGCCCTGGTACTGAAGCGCTTTCTATGCTGTCTTTTATTCGTTCATAATGTAATCTATGCTTATGTTATCTTAAGAAGGTAGGGTATTGTTTACAGGAGATTTAGCTGTTAATGTCAGACAATCAAACTCCTGTATTGAGGCTGTCTCTTTGGCTAAATGAAAGACATATGTATCTGAGTAATGGTCAGGTTTGGAGATACGGTAGTGGTGACATGATGTTTGTACACATTTTAAATTATTTGCCTTTCGAAGAATATGCACAAATGCAGTCAAGTACACACACAAACACACACGCACGCACACACACACACACACACACACACACATGTCTGTTTCTCTATCTGTTTGTCTGTCTATCTAATTATCTATCTATCTATCTATCTATCTATCTATCTATCTATCTATATGTTTATGTGCGCGCTCATGTGAACACACACATACATTTGTACCTGTACATACACATATACATACACATATACAGAGATAGATAAATAAATAGATAGATAGATAGATAGATAGATAGATAGATAGATAAATAGATAATCACATGATTTCTAGCCATGAGCGCTGTAATGTGGATTGCAAAATAGCAACATCTTAAGAATGCGATACGTTTTGGGCCCTAATTAGAGATCGTTTCTTTCACAGCTCTCATTCTCTCCTCTTTGCATCTTGTTGGACATTTCAACATCATATTTGCTATGCTCTCTATATGTGGTGTTTCTGTAACCCATAATTATTTTCTTTCAAATTTTGGCACAATCTTAGGGGATGTGGTTAGTTGATTACATCGGCAGCAATATCCAACTGTTCCCTATTTTTTCGATACATCGGTGCAATTCATGTTTAGAAAGTATAAAGGCGAAGAAATGCTGTTCAATATTTTGACGGATGCGTTATCGTTTCGGTCAGTTCATCTCCTTTATTTAACACATAATTATGAAATAGCATTCGGTATAATACAGAGTTTACGGGATGGAATCGAAACCTAGGCCTCGTATTTATGAAGCGAAATCTCAAACCACCTGGCTATGTCTGTGTCCATACATACGTGTACGCATGTGCATGTGTTCGTGTACGTTGTTTTTCACTTATATATTTATTGTTTTTATTGTTCTTATTTTATATCCGTTGCTTGAAAATCTTTCTTCACACACCATGTGACCTCTATTGCGACACTCCATCTCTCATGTCTCTTTCTGTTCTCTTTAGGCTATTTCGTCTATCTATGATGTGTATCCTTATACACACCATAGAAAGACAGTATATATAGAAAGACAGTATATATATCCTTCATAGGAGAAGAGAATTGGTTTCCAAAGTAAGAAATAGAATCTACAACATTGCAACTTTGATGACAACGACAATAACCGCAACAAGTGGAACTTTAGGAAAGTCTTGCATATATTTAGTACGAAGCTTTTCAGGAATGTCGCTTAGAGTTACACTAATATAACTGAGTGCACTAATGAGTATTTGTATAAAACTGAACTAATTAATCTGGTTGAAGGAGTTGCAGGATAAATATTCTGCTTCTCTTTGCTTCAGGTCGAGATGTTCACAGTCGCCGGGTCCCAAATAACTATATCAGGCGTGTTATGTTTGCACTTGCTAAACATTCTGATGGGAATATTCCAGCAAATTCCTTGTGTTGATATGTATTTATTCAATAATAGAGGTTTTGTTTATATTTATCCAAGGTTTCATCTGTAGATGATGTTGGGTATAATTTTTTGCAATAGCACTATTTCGCAATGGGAGGTAGAACCATGATTACATTTTCCAGCAGCTACTGATTTCATTAATTATTTCCTTCGCAAAATAAAAAAAAAAAATTAAAAAAATATATATATAATCGACATTTGCAGTCGAATCCTGGAAGTTTAAAAGCTTCGCTGTCCTATTTATTCATTAGCATATTTATATATGTTTGTATATGTATGCAGGTTTTTGTCTATGTAGTGTATATGAGAGTGTGTATGCGTGTATATGCGTGTGTATGCGTGTATGGGTGCACATACGTCTGTCTGTGTGGAAAGAGGAAGGGAGTGCGAGAATGAGTGAATGATAGATTAAATGGATAAACAGACTGTTACACAGAAATCGTACAAATATATAGAAAGTCAAGCCAAGTAGTTAAGTTATCTATTAAGTTATCTTGGCGGGATTAATGAATTAGATTCCTCTTTTGTTTATATCGCACCTAGGAACATTACGACGACTGGTCGGTGATAGAATCAGTAGAAATAATACAGGTTATGTTATTCGGTTATGTTATTTTATATTCCGATTTCAAAACCAAGGCGAATACAATAAACATTTCTTCAAAGACGATACAATGAATGTTAGAAATGTAGTTGATTACATCGTAATCTATTATATAGTAATCTATTATATAGAAAAAAAAGCTGTAACACATAACAATGTAAATCAACACACACACACAAAGCGGTGAGCTGGCAGAAACGTTAGCCGTTACGTTCTGAGTTCAAATTCCGCCGAGGTCGACTTTGCCTTTTATCCTTTCGGGGTCGATAAATTAAGTACCAGTTACGCACTGGGATCGATGTAATCGACTTAATCTAAAATCGACTTAATATAAAATATATTTTAACTATTCTCAGTGCATTTTTAACTCCTATTTTTCCTATATTTCTACCTGTGTGGAATAAAATAACGTTATATATATATATATATATATATATATATATATATATATATATATATATATATATATATATGTGGGTGTGTGTGTGTGTGTGTGTGTGTGTGTGTAAAATGTCCAAACAATCAATGCTCTAATTGTTTTCTGTCAAGTGCTTCTAGAGAAGGAACATTATTAAGTTTATATCATTTTACAAGTTAATATATATATTTATATATATATATATATATATATATATATATATATATATATATATATATATAAACCATGGATTCTCGCGTCGTTAGATGACGTATGAGGCTTGCTTCTGAATTTCTTGCCGAACAACCACACGCATTATTCGTTCATAGTAATCAAATGCTTGTGTACACATATGCACAATCCTTCCATCAAATCGATATTATCTTTACAGGTGCACCGTGTGCAGAACAATATGAAATGAAGTGCAGGGCACTGTGAAATGAAGTGCTTTGCTGAAGAGCGCAACGCAACGCCCGGTCTGGGAATCGAACCCACGGTCTCGCAATCGCAAGTGCAACACCTTAACCACTAAGCCATGCAGATACATATGTGTGTGTGTGTGTGTGTGTGTGTGTGTGTGTGTGTGTGTGTGTGTATGTGTGTGTGTGTGTGTGTGTGTAGAAAAATTTATTTTAATCCACATGGGTAGACATATAGAAAGGAGTTGAAAATGCATTGGGCCCCTCAGTTCGCAACATTTCAGATTGAATCGTCTGCACATTCCATATAGGGAACAAGACACGTTCAAATGGTCAATATATCTCTTATCGTCTGCCAACGTCCTCTGAAAGAAGAGCTTGCTATACTACTGTTTATAATTGATTCTAATTTTAGTACAAGACAAGGAATTTTGAAAGAAGTAAACATGCCGATTACATAAACCCCAGTATCTCATTTTATTGATCCAGAAAGGATGGAAGGCATACGCGACCTTAGTGTTACTTGAATTCAGAAAGTAATGCATCAGAAGAAATTGATTTAAGCACTTTATCCGACGCTCTAACAATTCTGTCACTATACCTTCTTTACGCTATAGATGATAATAAATAACATTATTGCTTTTGGAAGGTGGCATCTGAAGAGAGATTTCTGTGCCGTAAGTAGGTGTAATAGCCTTTTGTCAAATACCTTTCCTTGCAGCTCGTCTCTTTGATAGAACTGCAGTCACGAGGCTAGCGTAGATGAGGATTGAGCGATTGGCATTTGTAACGGTGTCAAGATCTTAAATCTATTTGCTAGTCTGAAAATCGTAATGAATCAACTCTTGCATTCTATAGTTGTTATCTACAGACATGTCTTACGATGTTCTCAAAGGCTTCAGTTAACTATTGAGAGATTACAAAAAATCAGGTGAGCATTATATTCCGGTGTTCTTTAATTGGTCGCCTTCAGGTGAAAGGCTAAAGTCTGAGCCTCATTTATCTTTTGCTTGCTGCGGTCACTGGACTACGGCCATTTTGGCACCACGTTGAAGGATTTACTCGAACAAATCAACCCCACTTGTGAAGCGGTAACAAGAACAAAACAAACATAATCACACGCACACATATCCACACATATCCACACACACACACACACACACACACACACACACACAACACACACAAATACACATACACGCATATATACAGGTGAAGGAATGGTTGTGTGGTGAGTAGCTTGCTTCCAAACGACATGGTTCCAGGTTCACTATCACTGCGTAGCACCTTGGACAAGTGTCTTCTACTATAGCCTCGGGCCGATCAAAGACTACTGAGTGGATTTAGTAGACAGAAACTGAAAGAAGCCCGTCGTATATGTATATATATATGTATGTGTTTGTCTCTCCATCATCGCTTGACACCATGTTGGTTTGCTTACGTCCCCGTACTAGGCTTAGACAGAATAAATCCTGCGGTCGATTTGTTCGACTAAAGGCGGTACTCCAGCATGGCCGCAGTTAAATAACTGAAAGAAGCAAAAGAATATATGTTTGCATGTATGTATATATGTATGCATGCATGTATGTATGTATGCATGTATGTATGTATGTATGTATGTATGTATGTATCTATCTATCTATCTTTATATATAATTATAAGATCTGGTAATTAGTCATATATTAATATATCAATTAATATCGATTAATTATCAGGGGGCCAGCACATTTAAAGAATCAAAGAGATTCAGAAATATTATCTGCAATATATATATATATATATATATGTATATATATATATATATATATATATATATATATATATATATATATATATATATATATATATATATATATATATATATATATGTATATATATATATATATATATATATATATGTATATATATATATATGTATATATATATATGTATATATATATATATATATATATATATATGTATATATATATATATGTATATATATATATATATATATATATATATATATATATATATATATATATATATATAGTGAAATGTATGAACGAAATACTGTTCTTACAGAGTTATTGAGACCGAATTATCACATCCTCTGTTGTTACCAAGAAACTCTGGCCCACGTGTTCCTTAACCTTGGGAGTTATATATGCACACACACACGTGTTTGTATATATATATATATATATATATATATATATATATATATATATATATATACATATATTTATGAGGGCAGATGTGAGAGAGATGGGTAAGGAGTGTACGCCTCTATGAACGTTTATATACGCATACATAAGTACATACATGCATATATAAATACATTCACACATACATACATACGCACATACATAGACACACATACATACATACATGCATACATACATACATACATACATACATACATACATATGTATTATGTATTTTTGCATGTATCTACCCATCTATTTATGTACACATTGATGTTTGGCGCCGTTGGAACAATCAGGTTAGAAGCATGAAGACTGATGTTTCAGCTGTGAACTTACACTAACCAAACCCAACCACCCGCTGTGTAGTTTTCTTAAATTGATACCCTCATAGACAAAAGGGTGTTAATGATATCATCGAATGTTTGATATCATTATGGCGATTTTTGTACAATACCCGCCTACGCATGTTTGTATTGAAAGAGAAATTCGAAGAGGCGTTTATTATTTCAACAGGCTCTGTTCAGGGTTTGTTTTTCTAAGACAAAGATCATTTGGTACTAATAATTTTGAAAGCGGATTTACCCGAACATAAACTTTGTGTATTTTCATGTGTGCGTAGGACGATGGTGTATGTATGCGTATACATATGTAAGTATGTATTTATGCATGTATGTATATGCACACATACAAATATATATATATATATATATATATATATATATATATATATATATATATATATATATATATATATATATATATATATATATATATATATATATGTATATATATATATATATATGTATATATATATATATATATGTATATATATATATATATATATGTATATATATATATATATGTACATATATATATGTATGTATATATATATATATATATATGTATATATATATATATATATATATATATATATATATATATATATATATATATATATATATACATGCATGTGTATGTATATGTATGAATATATGTGTGTGTGTGGTGATATATATATATATAAAATCAGCACACACTCGTATATATAAACATATACATATATATATATACACGTATATATATATACACGTATATATATATATATATATATATATATATATATATATATATATATATATATATATATATATATATATATCCATATATATATATATTTATGTGTGCATATACATACATACATGCATACATTTATATATACATGCATAAATACGCACACACACACGCGCACATGCTTTGGACGCAGGCTGTGTTAGAACGCGTGTGAATGTGTGCATATTAGGTATTGCAGTTCTTCAGCTAAAAGTTGTGGAACCGTTTGAAACACTGCTGCTCGGTTTCGATTCCTTGATAGAGCTATGCTTCATTATTCGTCAGAATGCATTACTTTTCTGAAAACAACGAAACAGTTTTCGTCCTATAAGTGTTGAATATATATATATTTATTTATTTAAAAGATGCAATATATATCTTTATATAACGTATCCTAATATTTAAAAATGCAAATGAAATAAAATATGAAAAAGTAGAAATATCTGTACGTTTAGGAAAGCAATTATTAGTACAATACATAACATGTCAAGGTGTTAAATACGTTTTTTTTTTATACGTTTTTTGAATTTACAAGACCTGAAAAGTGTTTTCATTCTGAGTGGAACTTATCTTGATAGATTTATTGTAAATTGTACAGATCTTTTCCACTATTATGTGGCCACAAAATGCGTGTAGACTATTATTCACCTTCATTTTTATAAATTTACTAAACTGAATTAAATTTTTAATCAAATAATTTGTAGATTTTATGGATTATAAATTGTCTTTTGGATTTTATAGTTTTTTAAGTCAGTATTTTAAAGAGCACATTTTTCTTGATGTTGTCTGGTCTCTTTCATGGTTTGAATTGCATCTTGGTGGGTTTTTCTCTAAATTATTAATATATATATATATATATATATATATATATATATATATATATATATATATATATATGTATCAAGTAGGATGAAAACTCCTTTCAGAAGTGTAGGCTCATAAAGCCGGTTTCGTGAATTCTGTGGTTCGTGTATTCCCTCCCCTCTATACTGAGTGCCCTGAAACAACGTTGTTTTCAGCGTCTTGATGAATAACACAACGTATTGCACACTTCAGGAATCGTAACCACATTCTTTCGATATGGGTGCAACACCAATACCATTGATCCGTGATCCTCTACGTATGTATGTATGTATGTATGTATGTATACCATCCAGTGCAAATATTACTTAATGTAGAACTCAGTACGTTTGATAGAGTAAATTAAATATATGATTCATGTTTATTATATCAAACATAGACAGCGTACAATTAATTTTGCTGTTATCTGATCACAAGAGTCCTGAACAGCAAAGGACGAATCTCAGGGTCGACGCTCAACGTTTGATATCACACACACACACACACACACACACACACACACACACACACACACACGAACTTACACTCACAGACGCATGCACTCTTTCTCTCATTCTCTGTCTTTCTTTGTCTCTCTTCTCTCTCTATCGTTCTCTCTCTCTCACACACACGTATACTCCCAATTAAGCAAAATCTGCAAGTTGATCTTCCTTAACTACGAGGATCAATGGATAGTTGGTCATCGGTCTTACCTCAGTTATGCAAGGACTCGGATGTGTGACGTCTGAATAGTTTCCATAAAAATGTATATGACCGGAAAACTAACAATGAGAAAAATTGCAAGACAACAATAACAACAAGCATAACAAGTTTATAAACGAAGCAACAAAGATACTTGTACTCAGTCATTCAAATTCTTAACTTGATTCGACGAATAACAGCTAGCTCAGTTCCTGTCTGCATTCTCTCAGCATTTACGAGACTAATGTTACAGCGAATACAAGATAGATATTCATACTTTGATGAGCACCTAAAAAAAGAAACAACACACATTTTCAGCCTTCAGAGAAATTAAATCTAAGCTGTAATTAAGTTCTTCGCTTTTTATCTCGGGGCCTCAATTGTCATCATTCATTCTTTTGTAATTTGCATTTCAAATTACGCAAAACCTTTGCGCAAAGCAACAAAGAGTGATTTCATTTATGTTTCCAACATCTATGCTGTTTATACGAAGCGTACCAAAAATTTATTTCAACCTATTTGTATTCAATGTAGTGAACTGCATGCTAGTATGTATGTATGTCATTATAAGTTTTATTTCAAGATTTCTTGCCATTCTAAGAGTCGGTTTCTAACCTAGATCCTAGGCTTCATCATTGGAATTTCAACAGCAACATATGTATGTATCTCATTTACTCATTTACTTGTTTCAGTCATTTGACTGTAGCCATGCTGGAGCACCGCCTTTTGTCAATCAAATCGACCCCGGGACTTATTCTTTGTAAGCCTAG
>NC_142934.1:110467143-110504643 GCF_046866305.1 Octopus bimaculoides | reverse complement strand
CTGTTGATATTTTTGTTGTCGCTGCTGCTCCTGCAACTACTGTTGTGGTAGTTAATATTATTGATGTTGTAGATGTTCTCAGCAGCAGCATCGGTAGTAGTAGTGGCGGCAGCAGCAGCAGTAGTAGTAGTAGTAATATAATCTGTAATAGTAGTAATATCATTTTTGTTGTTGTTGCTGGCGGCGGCGATAATTGCTGTGTTGCGTTGAAGTGGTTGAACATGTTGAAAATAGAGATAATGCTACGAAAATTCGGATTTTCACCGCACTGTTCTTTCTAACAGGGTTTTTTTTTTAATTATCTATACCCATAAATGTTTTAGAACATTTGAGCTTTCCGTTCAGTTATCCTAGAGCGACAAAATAATTTCGAACAGGAGGAAACAAGTGGGAATGAAAGTTGCTGAAGAGGTCGCAAGATATGTGACAAATTATTTCGACAAAGGACACTAAAGTAATAGACCTGAAGAGAAGAACTAATATACAGTGCGTGTCTTTGTTTGGCAAAAAAATAAATAAATAAATAAATAAAAGAATGACCATCCCCAAATATAACAATAAAAAATTGCTCTTTGTTAATTAATTTTTTTATTTGTACAAATATTTGTTTAATAGTTATTCAAGATGGCATCGGATCCTTTTTAAAACGGGGGCCACATTTTTCATTAATGTTTTACGTAGTGTTTTTGGTACGGAAAGACTTTCAAACTTCGTATACTTATCTATTTTGTGTTATAGAACAGAAAAATATTTTTGTATTCGAATTTATTTCATGTAAAAAATTGTCTTATTTCGATAATTTCAACCAATCACTGACAAGTATTCAGTTGTTTACATTTACTCCTTTGGCTGATTAAGCCATAGCTTCGTTTTAGTTGCTTTTTTCATTTTAAATTTGCTTTTTTCATTTTCTTTTTTTCTTCGTTTTATTTGCTTTTTTCTTTTTAAATTTGCTGTTTTACCCTAACCCTATCACCGATAGAATTGTTTCAGAATCGTTTGTTTATGTAGTCGGCACTTAATGTATATCGGCTGAATGGACGTCAGTGATTGGTTGAAATTACAGAAATACGACAACTTTAACATGGAATAACTTAGGGATTTCTTTTTTTTTAAAGAAGACTAAGAGAAAAAGATGTTTTATATGACACATTCTACCAGTGTTCCAAGTTTCAAAGTGTTTCGTTAATGAAAAATGTGGCCCCCGTTTTAAAAAAGATCCATGGCATCATCTTAGGGAGCATAGGCACGAATCCCAAATATGGTAGAACCGTTTAGAGTATGAACATTTCGAAAGAAATATTTTTTGAAAATAAACATAGAGATTAAAAATAAGGAGATCTATACAGCAAACAGGGGTACTTTTATCCTCCGAATAAGTGCAGCCTGCTTCTGTTGCCTTGAAAGGCCGTGATAAATGCGTTGGAAATTGTGCATGTGATGCGTGAAAATTCAATGAGTTAACATTAAATCAGTTTGCCGCATCAAATTAACCATTAGACTTGACGTTAAAGCGATTCATTGAATCATCAATTACGTGTAAAAGTACCCTGCTTTTGGAATATAGCGTGCGCCCTTTGCTCTGTTGTGTGTATGCTATCCCATAGATTGCTGTGGTAAGGATAACGTTTTCAGGTATGGCAGATAGTGACACAATATGATGATGAAATAACACTTACTGTTCCTTCATATGCATTGAAGCAGAATATTTTACCTGGTTCTTCTTTTAATAAGTTGATCATTTTTCAAGAATCAACTAGTATTCAGGATTCATGGATGGCAGCACCAAATTCCATTTTCTTTGAAGTGCACCACTTCCTCCAGAGTACTACCTGATTTTACCAATTCAACAATTTATAAATCAGGATATGGCTGCTATTACTTTGGTTCCATCCATCAAATAGAACTTTCCTTCAATCATAAGTAAAACCACGTCCATCGTGAGTTCCGACATTTCTGTCCCAATTGTCACGAGAAGGTCATGTTAAGACAGCTTCTATCTCCAACTGCCCTGCAATCCTAGAATATTAACAGAGATACGGTCAAAGTTGATCACGCTGATATTTAATATAAACTGTGAACAAACGCTGATTGACACTGTTTCCTCCAAATCCATGTTTTCTGGTTATCTTTATCGACGAGACGCATTTTGGGGCGTACCATTTAGAAGGGTGCATCATCAGTGCCTTTGAAGGTAAGGAAGTCCTTATATAACGTTGCACCTGTTTTGTGATGATTAGCATTTGCAGGCAGATGAGCTCAATCTGATCCTGGCTAAGTAAGATTTTCGGATGTGACTGGGTTAATCCCCCACAAACTGTTCTTGTTCGCTCCGTTAATACATTATACATCCAGACAAGATGTTGTACATGAAAATATCTGAGAAAAGAATACGTTGTACCTTTAAATGTCGCACATTCACCTTCGTCGCATATTCTTGTTCTCCTGCACTTATCACACTTCGTGTTCTGGGGAAAGGATTGCTCACTAGGCTTGTGGTAAGGCAGCTTTTCGTGTGAAGGCTTTGCACTAGAAATACTAAGTGATTTAGATGCATTCCATAAATACAAAAGTTTTACTCAACATAAAGTTGGTTTGTAATTCTGCTGATGTATTTCTATTGGTACTTCACAAAGTCAACTGTTCGTACGCCTTCACAATTACATTTGGCAGTTGTATTGTAACGAGAGGAATGGATTCTGTGATACACTCTGTCAGTTGTCCAAAATATTCTTTTCACCTCCTCTTAAACTAACTGCATGGGTGTGCCCTCCGATCCTTGCCGTTATTACAGGTTTGAATTCTCGTCAAAAATCATAGACTTTCCAAGCGATCTTGACCATGACTCACTATGCAGGGTTTGAAATAAAAGGCGAAATATATTTGAAGGAAAGTTGTTTAATATTACTTTTTACACATCATTGCATAATAGTTTAAGGAGACCCATGCTAGTATTTCTACAGGTGTAGTTAACCACGGTTAAATTAGTTGTTCCCTATTTTACACATGCTGAGCATTGAGGATAGGAGCAGTGTGTATGTATGTATGTATTTGTGTGTGAGTATATCTGTATGCATGACTGTATATACATGCATGATGTATATATGATTTCCTTTTACAGAGCGCAGGCATGGCTACGTGGTTAAGATGTTCGCTTCGTAATCATAAGACCCTAGGTTCGATGTTACTGCATAGCATCTTGCGCATGTAATTTTCACCAGAGTATCGAACCAACGCAGGTCTTGCTTGTGTAGCTGGATAGACGAATACTGCAAGCCAGTCGAATGGATTCTACCTGTAACACAACGGACCTGATCTCTCAAGCACTGCAACACTCATTATTTTACAAGAAGATTATGTTAACAATACAAGAGTCTGAGAAATTATCATCAGCCTAATTAAATGATTCACTTTGATCACATATCGACGAAAGCGACGGACAAACTATTGTTATATTTTTATACTCCACATATCTATGCTTTCGTATAAAAATACATATGTCTATGGGTGTGTATATCTGAGTATAAGGCTGCATGTGTACAAATGTTGCTCTGAGAATGTATATATGTTACTGGTAATATATCACTGTTTATTGGTGTCTGTATGTATGTGTATTTCTTTTGAAGTGTGTTTGAATATATTTATCTATCTGTAATTATGTATGAAACGTATATATATATATATATATATATATATATATATATATATATATACATATACACGTTGGCTGGCAGGTTTGGCTGACGAGAATCAGGCACCGTTTGGCGCTAAATTCGAAATTCTGATATCGAACTAACCAGCGTTACGTCTGCTGACCAAGCAGAGATAAGACGATTTTATTGCTCACTGGAATTCTTTCCTATCATGCTTGTTTTAATTTTGTGACTATTCTGTGACAAAGAAGTGTTTTTGATATTTACTTTTGAGCGACACAAGTACTCACGTATTACTCCTATATATATATAACAGAGCCCCACTATTCACTGACTTATATATATATATATATATATATATATATATATATATATATATATATATATATATATTACCCCTATATATATATATATATATATATATATATATATATATGTAATTGATTTTGCCTCTACGGCTAGTATTCGCTGCCACTAATGATGGTATTCTGATAGTCAGTATTACTCTCATATTTACTTATGTATTAATTTGTATGTATCTATTCTTGTATCTCTGTATATGTTTGTTTGCGTGCATGTGTGTGGATGTGTATGCGTGTTCGTACAAGTGAGTGTGTGTGTACATATATGCGTGCATATATGTAAACATAAATATGTACTTATGTATGTCTGTATAACTGCCTGTTGGCAGGTTTTGTGTGTGTGTGTGTGTGTGTGTGTGTGTGTGTGTGGGTGTGTGTGTGTGTGCGTGTACACAAATGTGAGTGCATGTGAGTGTAGATGTATATGTATATGTTACGCATTCATGAGTGTGTATGCATTGCCGCTCAGTTATTGTCTGTTTGCGGGTGAAGACGAATGAATAATGAAAACAGAGAGTAGAGGTCAGAGGGAAGATGAGATTAATAACAATAACGAGAATATGAGACAGCAGAGGGTAGTATGAATATAGGGAGAGTCAGAGGGAGAAGTAAGAGAAAGCTTAATACGAAGTGGGAGGCAGGAAATAAGAGGGAGAAGGCAATTCAATGGCGTAATACAATCGCATGTTTACAGGTGAACCTAGTTTAGGTAAACAGCAGCTTTTGGAGAATTGTTCACTAAAACAATATACTTCTCTTTTGTATTTCACCAATCATTCAGAATTTTCAACATACGTGCACATACACATGCATAGACAGATATCTGCATACACAGGCATATATGCAGATAGACATCATCGTCCGTCGAACCATGCATACATTTTTTAACCAAATCAAAACGAACACCAATCGATTGATTGGCTATGAAGCAATTGCCAACGCTGCTGGCTCAAAGGCACCATGTTTACTCTGTGTGTGTGCCTGTGTGTACGTGCGTGCCTGTGTGTGTATGTGTGTGTGTGTGTGTGTGTGTGTGTGTGTGTGTGCTAGCACTGTCATAGTTATACTTCTGCTAGTACTGTCTGTCAGCCATTAGACTGCGGCCATGCTGCAGCACCACATTGAAAAATGAATCGAAACCATTGCTTATTTATTTTTGTTAAGCCTGGTACTTATTATATCCGTCTCTTTTGCCGAATTGCTATGTTATAGGGACACATCAAAACTGGTTGTCAGACATTGTGGTGGACAGAAACTGACACAAAGACGCACACGCACACACACATTCACACGCACATGCACACGCACACACACACACACACACACACACATATACGCCAACTCGTACACAAATACACGCGCAAACATCCACACACCCACATATACATATACGACGGGCTTCTTTCAATTTCCGTCTACCAAATCCACGTACAGGGCTTTGGTCGGCACAAAGCTATAATAGAAGACACTTGCCGAAGGTGCCACGCAATGGGACTGAATCTGGAACCATGTGGCTTAGAAGCAAGTTACTTACCACACAGCCATATCTTTGCCTGTACTAGTGCAATATCTTTTGCTCCAACATTAAAATATAAGTTAATTCTGTACCCACTCCAAAGAGATACGCCAGGACCAATAGTTATCCGTCTATTACTCCAACTCTGTTGAATTTTGAGCTCAAACTGCCTACATGAAGCAATTATCTCTGTCCGTCTTCCTGAATATGTGAGCCATTCGCATAGCTTTTAGAGCGTCGGGTGAAAGGATACGTTGTATTGAGTTCTGGTTTTATGTCTGACTTCATATTTTGCCAAAGCCAGCACTACTTTTCATTCTTTCTAGTCAATAAAATAGAGCAGACTCAGTTTAGTGGAAATGTCTTCTGTCTCGTAGATAATCGTTTCAGCATTCATTGCATGACTAAATAAGCGACGCAGTCATGCATTTGTATTTAGCTAACCTCGGTTAAATTAGATAACTTGTTTGATACTAAGTTTTTCATCTATAACTTAGTTTAATGTTAATTCTATTATAAATTGTAAGTCAAATACTGGCGTCGATTTAATCAACTGTTTTTAGTTTATCGCAGGCTCCTTAAATCAAGATGGAAAGATTGAAAATCCCAGATGGGTCTACTTAGTGGTTACGCTTTAAGGAATGATGACGGAGAAACGACTGTCGCCATAGCATACATGAAAGGATCAGCAACCCCTTGTATCACAAGCCAGTAACGACGTGACAGTGATTAACATATCCTCTAATTGAAGGTCACTGAGTACGAAGTGGGCGACAGAACACAATATGCTTCTAGAAATGTAATCCTCTTGAATTTTCTATCCATGCTTTTTCTACAATTACTGTCTACCAATAGATGATCAGGCAGCATATGACCGTATCAATTACCCCGATTGCACTGCTGTATTAAGACCTGAAATATCAATAGACATCGATAGCTGTTAGCTTATATATATATATATATATATATATATATATATATATAGAGAGAGAGAGAGAGAGAGAGAGAGAAAATTAAGGTACTCAGAAATCTGGATGTTTGTACATTTATTTGATATGTGACATTAATAAAAATCTGTAAATGTACAAACATCCAGATTTCTGAGTACCTTAATTTTTTTCTATATAATTTCTGTACATTACCTCCAAACCTTCCAATATATATATATATATATATATATATATATATATATATATATATATATATTGGGTCATCCCATAAATAATGCGGTTTTCTCAATTGCAAGAACTAAAAGTGGGAGGGGGATGAGATAAACTCGCTATAAAATCATGTAGTAATTTTACCTTGTCTTATTCTTAGTGCAAATTTTGAAGAGTGCAGTTCGATTTTAACAGTTATTTTTTCAAAACTATAATGGAAGTGACAAAGGAGCATATTTAGTATGTTTTGCATTATGAGTTCAATAAAGGAAAAGGAAAGGGCAATGAATATTAATGCAGTATATGTACATCAGACAATAAGTGTAAGCCAGTGTCAACGGTGGTTACAGAAATTCCGAGGCAGAAACTACAGCGTAGAAGATGAGCCTCGTTCTGGAAGATCTGTAGAGCTCGACGAGGACGTCCTGCAAACCCTGGTGAAACAAAATCTCATCGTAACTGTTGAGGAACCAGCAGAGAAGCTTGGATTTGGTCATTCAACCATTCATCGACATCTGTGTGCCATCAGATATGTCAGCAAATTGGGTCAGTGGGTTCCTCACAAACTTTCCGAGTCTAATCGCGCGCAGAGAGTGAACGTGTGCTCTTCTTTGCTGTCACGTCTCACGAATGAACCATTTTTGGACCGAATAGTGATTGGTAACGAGAAATGATTTTTCTATAAGAATATCAAATGCCGAAGACAGTGGGTATGGAAAGGAGAAACACCAGCACACCAGGGTAAAGAAGGTCTTCACCCACGTAAGTTATTGTTATCTGTTTGGTGAGATATAAAAGGTTTAGTCCACTTTGAACTTTTAAACCCAAACCAAACGATAACAAAGTCGATCTACTGCGAGCAAATTGAACGGCTTAAGTCAGCACTAGAAGAAAAACAACCATCTTTGGTTTCAAGACGAAAGATGTTCTTCCACCAGGATAATGCTCGGCCACATACAGCGAGGATGACATTCTAAAGGGTGGAGCATTTGAATGGGAAACGATGCCCCACCCACCATGTTCGCCGGACATTGGCCCATCTGATTATCATCTATTCCGCAGTCTTCTAAATCATTTGGACGGAAAAAATATGAATTTTGTAGACGAGGTCAGAACAGTTCTGGAGGATTATTTTTCGTTGTCGTCTAGTGAATTTTGGAAGTAGGGGCCTCACAAGTCTACCAGATATATGGAAGAGCATTGTAGAAACTGGAGAGTATAATTTAAATTGAAGAACTTTATCTTGATTTTCATGCAGAAGTATAAAACAACTGCATTATTTATGGGATGGCCCAGTACATACATACTTACACATACACACACACACATATATATTATTATGTATATATATATATATATATATATATATATATATATATATATATATATATATATATATATATATTTCGTTTTGGGATTTGGTTTGCAAGATTTTTTACAGGATTTCGTGTGTTCATTAGTGAAGACTATTGAAAAGGTTGCAAGACGCAACGAAAATTTTAGGAAAATAAAAAGAAATAAGTGGAAATTTTACCGGTGAGTGTGTTAAATTTTAAGGCACAATAAGAAAACGACTCTCCCCAGACACAACAGACTATATATATATATATATATATATATATATATATATATATATATATATGTATGTATGTATATATATGTATATATATATATATATATATATATATATATATATGTATGTATGTATATATATGTTAAGGCTGGTCCCTTGAGATGTGGTTCCTTCAGACGGTGCGTTTTTTGGTAAACTTCCTCTAGTTCCCGTCCGATGTTACAGTTTATTTCTTGACTACTTAGAGCGTAAGGTTCAATATTGATGATGAGGAGAATGAAGCATTTGAACATTGTATATATATATGCATGTATATATGATGATTACTTCATTTTAACGGATGATAGCCGTCCCCTCAATACACACATATACGACACCCCATCACACACCAGGATCCCTCTGTTGATGAGCCCTCAGAAGACTTTTAAAACCAGCTGCTGGCTGACAGGGTTTAAAATACAAGTGACAGATATTATTCCAGTTCCTCCTACATTTTTACCCTTTGGAATCTGATTACGAATGAATGTTTTTGCGAACTAACACATGTCTTTTAAGTTCAGATATTGTCTTACAAGTTTTGTGATATATGGCACAAGTCATAAGAAGCGGTTGAAGATTCAAAATTATTACCTACCGGGGCATTTCGATTTTCATGTGACTTCATACGATTCACGTATCCTGCTTTTGACAGTAGAATACGATCGAACATACTACATCTGCAGAATTCACTGTTGATTTCAGTTCCAATTCTTCCTTTCCGGCAGGCCCTTTTGAGCTCAGAGCGTTGAATAATCTTTTCCTCCTAGGCGTTGCAAACAATCCTGACAGCACCTCTAGATTTGTTCCGATCCACAGCATTAGTTTCCCAATCACTTTCGTTCATATCCAGTTTCTTCAGATTTTCCTTCAGGGCTTATGTTTTGGTTGCTTACCGGAGTTGAGCTCATGATAAAGAAGAACACTCAACGAAAATCTATCTGTCGAAAGTATATTGACTAAACTATAAACTTGTCGAGACACGAAACGACCATCCAAAATATATTCATCGCAGGAACAACGGAATATTTACAAAAAAATTAATATTTTGGAAAGAAACATATATTATCATTATTATTATTATTATTATTATTATTATTATTATTATTATTATTATTATTATTACACACACACACACAAATATAAAATAAATAATGCATCGATCTATAAATATTTAAATCAACTGTCATAATATGCTAAACACTTAAAATTTATAAATTGTTTATATATAAATCAGAATTAATAGAAAATAATAAAATCTACGCAATCTGTCGTCGGCTTTAGTAAGTTACTTGCGACACCCATAAAATATAACATTTACATCACACAATCGTTAGTATTGTCTAGAAAGTTATGCTGGACACACAATAATTAATTGAGGACGGCTGCTCAAGTATCAGTCAAGTAGTAATATCGATTGGATTGCTCTCACTGTCTCTCTACGTTGTATGTTAAGCATAAATGTTATAACGGTAATGGGTGGCGTTTCAATTAATTCAATCTGCGCCGCGGACTTACTTTCTTTTAGCTTCTGCCTTCAAAACGCACCCTCTTCTCCTCCGTTGCCCGTCTACTTTTAGGGGTTGATAAAATATATACTGATCAAATTATTGGTTAGATCTAGTCGCCTATATATCGCCTAGAACTTTTATCATCCTGTTCCTTGCGAGAAGTCTTTATAATCATTGCAATTTAGCAAAGTTGTAAGGCGGCGAGCTGGCGGGGATGTTAGCACGCCGGGCGAAATGCTAGCGGTATTTCGTTTGTGTTTACGTTCTGAGTTCAAATTGCGCCGAGGTCGACTTTGCCTTTCATCCTTTCGGGGTCGATAAATTAGGTAGCATTTGTGTACAGGGATCGATCTAATCGACTGGATCCTCCCGCAAAACTTCAGGCGTTGTGCCTAGAATAGAAGAAATTTAAACAAAGTCGTAAGTATATGAAAATGTCATACTTCTGTCAGATACTTTACCTACCACATAAACATACACAAAAATAAATAACAAAAATAATTTCCTTTGAAAACTGGTTCGCTTTTATCATTTTAAAATCATATGCTGTTTACGAATTTAGCCTTTCAATAAGATTCGCTGTATTGATATTTAATGTTGATTGATGTTTTCAATGAATTCAGCTTTCGAATACTATGATTTCAACTTAGGTACTTTCGATAAATGTGCCAAATAACATATATCAAGAGGAGACCCCTTCGGTCATGACTGAGCATGGGATTGCACCTAGAAAGTTACCCTCCGAGGCACAAGTCCGGGCAAGGTTGTTTATGGAAGACAGGAAGTCGCCCATGCATACCCGCCTCCCCTTTGCACACCACATATGTTATCCAAGGGAAAGCAAAGACCGATACAGCTTGGTACCAGTGATGCCGCAGCCCATTTCTACAGCTGAGGTAACTGCAGCGACGTGAAATAAAGTGTCTTGCTCAAGAACACAACATGCAGCCCGGTCCGGGAATCGAACTCACAACTTCACGATCGTAAGCTCGACGCTCTAACCACTGAGCCATGAGCCTTCACATATAACACATATATACGTATATGCACACACAAACACATCACACACACACACCAGCAATGACCAGCAAAAGTGGACTCCTATATGCTAGAAATAGATGCCGAATCATCTAACCACGAAAAAAATATCTGTTACCAGTAAAAATTTAGCGACACAACAGATTGTAAAAGGGCAAGACAAATGAAAAAAATACTTTTATGATATATATGCATGTATATGTATATATATATATGTATGTATATATATATGTATATATGTATATATATGTGTGTATATATGTATATATATGTGTGTGTGTGTCTGTGTGTATATATATATATATATATATATATATATATAAAAGGAAAAAAGATTTTCTCCAATGCATAGACTTCACTCTGAAGTGCTCAAGATATTCAAACCTGAATGGAGTAGAAGTTAGAATGGAGTAGAAGTAAAAATCAAGTTCACATCTATATTTATATTTATTCAGTCCCAGACCCATCATGCATGAATTTCTAGATATATAAAAATATATAGAGTAACTAAATACATTAAAAATATACATATAACAATATATAAATACATAGATATATATATATATACATTAAAAATATATACATATATATAAATACTTATATATAAATATAAAATAAATACATATATAGGTCAACTTACGGGTTATATAACGAAATCATGAAGAAAGTTAAGAGTCTAGAAGACAAAATTTTGGATGTCAATAATCCAGTTAAAAATCCTACGGCCTTTATATATTCGACAGGCTTCCAAAGAGTATCTGTCTGCCAGATTGGCTCACAAGGCATTGGTTGGCTCCGATTTCTAGTAGAAAAATTTGCTGAAGGTGCCATGCAGTGGAACTAAACTCCAAACCACGGAATTGTAAAGCGGGCTTCCAAACTACGAAGCTACGCCTATACGTATAACTCAAAGATTCTTTATTTCCTGATTTTGAGCACTTAGGAGTCATTGAGATTCTTTTACACGACATGGCCGTTCCTTTGTTCTCTTCTCATCATTACAAAATTAACTCACTTAAAAATAATAAAATTTCCTATGAACAGTAATCATCTTAGAATAGTAAACAGACAAATACTGTTTGCAATTCCTATTAAATCACAAAGAAATCTGTTGAAGTAGCTAAATAACACACTTAATTAGAAAAGAATAAGCACATAAGTAATTATTGAATGAGATGTCTTAGGATAAATCAGAAACCACTTCAAAACACAGAATAATGTAAGAATTCTTCAAACATAATGGTTTGTAAACAAAACGAACAGATGTTGTTTAGTAAATATTCACCTGAGCTTTGTGATGATTGGTAAGAAAATATGCGCGTCTTGGATAAATTTCAAACAGGTGTTATTGCCAATGGGTTTAAATCAAATAGGAGTAAAATTAGGAAAATCCTGTGTGTGTATGTATGTATGTATGTATACATAGACATACCTATTCTATACATATGTACATACATACACATCCACCAAGGCACACACACACACGTCCACACAAGCACACATACACATACACGCACATACATACACTCATATACACATACATATCTTTTATTCTATAAGCAAAAGGTCTGAAATTTTGTGGATTTTATAGACTACGATGTTTAGCTGGCATTTATTTTATCGAACCTAAACAGATGAAAGGGAGAATCGATCTCAGCGGCATTTGAATTCAGAACGTAAACCCAGAAGAGAAGCTCCTAAACATTTTGCTCCGCGTGCTAACTATTCTGTCCCCCTTTTTCACTCTCTCCCTTCCTCTCTCTCTCTATATTACACACACACATACATACATACAGCTATATCTAACTATCTATATTTATGCATGTATGTATCTATATATATACACACACACACACACATATGTACATATACATATATATATATTTATATATATATATATATATATATATATATATATATATATATATATATATATATATATATATATATATATATATATATATATATATATATATATATATATATATATATATATATATATTGATAATACATTCGGCTGTGTTAATTTTGGAAGTGTTGTTTGGATATATGTTGCGCGATGACGTTCGATCGTATACATATTTAACCCTAGCATTTTCAAATTTTTTATTCGGAATGCTACACTGATGATGAGAAATAAGTAAGCAAACATACTTTAATCTCGAAACGCGTATGTGGGTAATCGGAGTCGTGTGGATTCATTATTTTTCTTTTTGCCTACGGAAAAAGTGTGTCACTATCTGGGAGATTCTTACGGTAGTAGAAAAGGAATTTTTTAATTCCTATTTCTAAATGCGGTATGTGGTGAAGCAATTAGCTGACCCCTAATTATAATTATGTTCCTAATTATAGAATATATATATATATATATAATAATATTAGGGACAAAATCCAAAATTATAGGTAAAAACTCAATTAAAATTAATTTATAAAAAATTAAAATTAAATTGAGCTGTATAGATAAAATATATAGTTTTAGGGAAAATAACCAAGTTTCAAGAACTCATCGATAAAAATCCACTACCACATATAGAAAAATTAACAATTAAAAGCACAATAAATGAGTATAATATAAAGCAAAGTAAATATCATACGATAAATATAATATTTATTATATTTATTATATTTATCTTATGATAGTTACTTTGCTTTATATTATACTCATTTATTGTGCTTTTAATTGTTAATTTTTCTATATGTGATAGTGGATTTTCATCGATGACTTCTTGAAACTTGGTTATTTTCCCTAAAACTATATATTTTATATATATATATATATATATATATATATATATATATATATATATATATATATATATATATATATATATATATATATATATATATATATATACATATATATATATGTAGACAGAGAGAGAGAGAAAGAGAGAGAGAGAGAGAGAGAGAGAGAGAAAGAGAGAGAGAGAGAGAGAGAGCAAGAGAAGATAATCATGTTGGTCATCCAATTTATCGATCAAAGATGGTGTTCCGAGATCTAATCTTAAGGAGGTCTGCATAAGCGTTGAATATATATTGTAATTATAATAAGAATTGAAAAAGACAATACAAGGAAGTGGTCTGGCTTGAGGCCTTAGAAAAAGTGAAGAACGGCTGTAATAAGTGTGTGAGTCTGAGAGGGGAATATGTTGAATAAAATCATAATTAATTGATCCTCCTGTATTTTCTTTTATCCAAAGCCTGGAACTTTTCAGCCCACCCTCATTTTCCTTTCTTATTCTCCTTTATATATTTCTCTGTCTTTCTTATATTGAAATACTAACATCCGAAAGAATAAGACACCTCTTTATCTTATTTTTCAAACTTTGGTCTTCTTCCGATGTCCTTTTTAACGTCTATTAAATGTATACTACTTGAGTGTGTTCCCACACCAGTGTGTGTGCGTATATTTACAAATACAAGCTAACCAAAGGAGTTATACATATATTTATCTACAAATAAAGATGATGTCGGTAGCTGCGACGAATCAGGGAAAGTTGCAATTTTCAGACAATGCCTTTCTTGTTATCTCCCTTTTTTAATAAAGCGTAAGGTAGCATCGTATTAGGTTTACTCCCCGTCAAGGTACAGGAGGAGATTTGTTACAACAGGCCACAACTAGCTGAAGGTTGGCAGAAAATATAGTCGCAAGGTTAGGTTTGCCATGATTCGTACAAATCGTCTTCACATTGCTCTGACATTTGACCTGCAATACTGCAATGAGAACGTTTATCAAAAACGACGTTTATATTACAGACGCGCGTACACACACGTGTGTCTATGTATGTATTTAAGCTTATATATATGGATATCTATATGTTTGTGTGGTTGTGTGTGCACAGACATTTTAGCAAGACTTCTTTAAATAATTCTAATAAGCGTTCACGGACATATTAGCTCCTTTATGAATAAGCCAATATTACTTGAATATATCATATTATTCTTACATCTGTATGAGACTTTTCTTTCTCACTCACTCCCTCCTTCTATGCCTGCGCGCAAACACAAACCTAAACACATTTGTATGAGCATGCGTTTATACACATACATACACACATACATGTGTGTGTGTGTGTATGTGTGTGTACAAAATTTATTCATAAATAATTATTTAGAAGTGAAATGATTACAAGATAGATTGATAGATAGGCACATAGATTTAATATAAGCATGCCTTATATATATTATAAATTATAAGACACGATATCGGTCTGTATCTCTCTCTCTCTCTCTCGTTCTCTATACCACACGCGTACACACACACGTACACACGCACACACATTCACACATACATACAAATATGTGCAAACATTCATACACATAACTCAGTAATATGCTATATGTATGTGTGTGTTTATGAAAAACCTCTCGTTTAAATACTCACTTGTCTGTCTAGTGTAATAAGACAACTCTGAATTGACAGTAAATCGAAACGAAGCCAGCGTCGTCTTCATGAAATTGATAGCTCACTGGGCATGAAAGGCAAATAAATTATATAACATCATTGAAGTGATCTAACTCCTCCTATCCCCTCCCCCTCTCTCTTTCTCTTTCACCCTTTTCGCCCTCTCTGTGCTACATAATCACAAAAGTTCTCCCTCATTCTCTGTCACACGCACGCACGCACGCACTCATTTTAACTCGGAAACTTACAGCATGTTGCTCTTTCTCTTTCTGTGTGTGTGTGTGTGTGTGTATGTGTGTATGCGTGTATGTATATATGTACGTATATATATGTGCATATATATATATGTGTGTACATATACATACATATACATAAATATATATATATATACACACACATACACATGCATGCAGGTATATACCTTCCTGCACCCATGTGTACATGTGCATTTATGTATGCATGTATGCATGTATGATTTTACAAAGCAAACATATTTATAGATATCATTGGCAGGCAAGTTACTGCGGTATTCTTCCAGGTTAACATGTCTAATGGTCGCACAAAAACCATTTCGGAGAGAGACAAAGATACGTCTCGGCAGCGGTGAGGGCTCTAGATGTATTTCAGGTTTGATGCGCTTTGTCAATGATGAGTATGCGCAGCTACATGCATTATTCGCAGCCACATACATAGACATTATCTGTAGTTTACGATATATAAGAAGCAATAAATAAAAAAAAGCATTGGTATTTTGGATGAAGACCTCAAATACATTCAACAACATAACAAAATAAACCGTATTATTTTATAATTTATAATTTATAATTTATGATATATCTTGATTACATATCCTTAAATAATGTTTCAAAACTATTCTAAACTTTAAAATAAATACAATTATTTGATAGGGTTAATCACAATGGAATGAATTATGTAGATCAAAAATATTATTTTGCTTGATTTATGTCCCTTTGACCATTAATTTGTATTTCTGTTAAGATCTATAATACGTACTTTTTCTTTCTACGTTTTATTTTATTTACTTACTTTTCTAACGGTTTTTTTTTTATTTCATGAAACGGCTTCGTATGCATATCGTTACTTAATATCCTAGGTTAACAGTTCTACTTAGTTACTTTACTATATAACGGTTTTCTTAACCGATATTGCAAGCAGTTTCAATATGTTCCTGTCGAAACAACCTGATTAGAACTTTGTTATACACATGTAATTTAAGTACAAGTAATGGTGTGTTGTGAATTAATGTAACTTGGTCCTGAAGAGAAGGAAGCCCCTAATTTTTTTTTTTATCTCAGACAAGAGTGAGTCGGGATCTTGCATCGAAATGCGCACAGGATAATGAACAAGTTTTAATATATAGGATTGCGTCATGGCTCTTATTTCAATTGATATGCACCAAAAATTGTATCACCTATACGAAAGTCATTATATTTAAATAAAGTATAAACAACTTTTCAAGTGATAATTTTGCTACTTTGGTAACAGTTAAATAAATATTTATTTTACAAAATATTTCGTAGATATTTAAATACACAAACACACACACACACACACACGCACACACACACACACATACACACACACACACACACACACACACACACACACACATATATATATATATATATATATATATATATATAATAATATATATATATATATATATATATATATATATATATATATATATCAGGTCACCCCATATGTTCTCTCCGATTTTACCATTTTTAAAATTGAATGAAATTTAATAGTATTTTAGAATGTCTAACTGAATTTAGTGAATCAAAATGGAGTGATGTTTTATCAGGACAATGCGCGACCCCACACTGCAAAGATCACATCATAGAAGATCGAAGAGCTTGCTTGAGAAAACATTCCTCATCTACCTTATTCTCCCGACCTTGCTCCTTCAGACTACCATTTGTTTTGTTGTTTAAATAATCATTTGGGGTACATAACTTTCGCAAGCCAGGTATAGGTCGAAACTTACATTTCAGAGTTTTTCGCTTTGAAACCAAAAGAGTTTTACATTTGTTAGTTTGGTTTCTTTACTACAAAGTTATCGTTCTACTAAATAGCAATTAACATACACGCATAGCTACATATATACTAATATAGTATTTTGTATGTGTGTTAGTATACATATTTACATATATATGTTCATATATATGTATGTATATATATATATATATATATATATATATATATATATATATATATATATATATATATATATATATATATATATATATATATATATATGTTACTATATTTAAGTAAGAATGTTGTTGACAATGACTTCGAAGTTGAGGTTAACCAAGCCATCATCCGACGGTGGCTTACCTGCCTAAAACTTAGAAGTTACTGTGAAAAACATCCTTGCTTAAGAATAATAAATTTGTACTCTACAGAAGTATAGAGTAACCCATCAGATTAACGCAAAACTTTTTTATCATTGTTTCAATGTTTTTTCAGAAAAACAATCAGAAATACATACATACACACACACACATACATACATACATGCAAACAAACATACATACACACATACATACATACATACATACATACATACATACATACATATACAAGTGTATCGATGGGAAAAAAGGATAAAATATGCTTGATCACAACATCTGTCGTAGAAATAATGTATATAAACTGATAGTATAAGCTCTACTTCGTAGTGTATATATATATATATATATATATATATATATATATATATATATATATATTACTACGAGAGATGTAGTGATCAAGCATATTTTATCCTTTTTCCCATCGATACACTTGTGATACATAATTCATCTGTAATGAATTATATATCATCCTAAGAATTCTCTTTCTTCACTGATGATTGCAAGTGCAACACATGAAACATTAAAATCTAAAAGTCTACAAACCTATTTACAGAAATCTTTAAAACTGTACAGATAGATTGTGTTGTTTGCAATGTATATAGACTGTACGTGCAGAAAAAATAAACACACATTCAAACATAGATGCACATGCACCCACATATAGGTGTCTATATTTATATATATCGATACATATGCACACACAACCACACGCACATACAAACACAAGCACACAAACACACATACAAATACAAACACACAAACACATACACACGCACACACACACACCCGCGCACACACACACACACGCACACACACACATACAAACACACACACGTATATCAAATTCATGTTGGGATCAGTGAATCTGAAGCAGATAGGACCATCAATAATACTTACTCGTTATTATCTATAGCACTCTCCTGCTTCGAGATCAACCGTTTCAAAAACAGTTATTTGACCTTCTCCCGATTTTATAAATTCAGGAATATGAGTGTGTGTGTCAGTGTGTACATATATGCATGAATGCATACCCCCACACACATATAGACACACACACACACACGAACACGCGCGCACACTCACACACACGCGAACACGCGCATACACATACATATATATACACAAACGTACTGACACAGATACAATAATGTAAGATTGGCGGCTGAAGAATGGGAACAGTGAACTAAGAATCGTATCAGAGTACTGACTTTGTGGTCACAATATCAGTGTGTCTCTATGCTCTATGTAACAGAAAAAGATACAGACTCTGTGTAGATCTTGGGAGTTGACCACCGTTCCTAAATGAGATCCTATAAGTTGATATTTTCTGCATTTATACTGTCGCTGTTCGTGTGCATCTCGTGCAGCACGTGTGCATCTCGTGCAGCACGTGTGCATCTATGAATATTTTTGTGTACATGTCTGTTTATATATGTGTATGTGTTCACATATATATATATACAAGTATGTATACATACATACTTACATGTATTCTTCATGTATTACTTACATGTATTCAACATGTATTCTTCAATCACGCGCTGACCATCCGGACAAAGATCATGCTACTCCGTGCCATTGTCCTGTCAACTCTTCCCCACGCTTGTGAGGCTTGGACGCTGTACCACTGTGACTTCAATCGCCTTGAATACTTCCAGCAATCCAAGCTACGACAGATCCTCAACATTCGATGGCAAGATCACATTACCAACAATGAGGTCCTTCGCCCGCCTCACTACCAAGCCTCACTACCAGGTGACGTCCAGCGTATGGAGCCCTCTCGTCTCCCGAGGATCGTGTTCTAGGGAGATCTTGCAATCAGAACACGACACAGGAGAGGTCCGAAATTCCGTTTTAAATAACAGTCTAAACGGACCTTGGCTCAAACTTACATCCAGCCATCCTCATGGGAACAGATTGCCATGGATAGGACAACATGGAGGATTGCTATCCGTAATGCAGCCAGCTCCTTTGGGCAGAATAGACAACAGAATGAGGGGGTACAACACAGGAGAAGAAAGGAGCGTATTCAACATCGTCGACCCGCACCGACTTCTGCCCACGACTCTTTCACCACCGAATTGCACTCAAAGTCACATTCGACACAAACATCTGCCAAGGTGATTGAATATAAACTGATGAAACCAATGCTCGGATACGAGCTGGAGCCAACGATATATATATATGCACACACTCCCACACACATACTTATATACATACACAGCTACATAGGCACAGCTACAATCCAATATGTTCATATAAATCCATTATTTTCACTCAACCAATGCAACACTCATATATATTATATATTAGTTTTAACGATATTGAATAAGACAAAGCTGCATCTATGAGTAGGTGTCTGCGTATGTCTGTGGTGTACATGTATCTGTATATAATCATATATATATATATATATATGTGTGTGTGTGTGTGTGTGTCTGTGTCTGTGCCTGTGTCTGTGTGTCAGTGTGTCTGTGTGTGTGTCTGTGTCTGTGTTTGTGTATATGCGCTTGTGTGTGTAAGTGTGCATGTGTGGCTGTGTGGTAAGAAGGTAGCTTCTCGAACATATCGATCAGGGTACAGTCCCAATGCGTAGCACATTGGGCAAAGTGTTCTATAGTTCTATATTTAAGAGACGAAGAATTATGTGCATTATTTACATTATTTATATTTGACGGATATTTCTCCTCATCTACCCTCCAGGCTTCATCAGGTGTCTTTGGGGCAATTTCGAACCTGAGTTCTCATTCGTATGGTATTTTTGGATGTTATAATAATAATAATGATAATAATAATAATAATAATAATAATAATAATAATAATAATAATAATAATAATAATAATAATAATAATAATAATAATAATAATAATAAAAGCCCCTGCATGGTAAATACTGGGCTAAACTAAATGCAAAAGAAATAGACAGAGAAAGATCCCAGCAATGGCTGAGAAGCTCAGGACTCAAGGCAGAGACTGAAGGATTTTTAATTGCTGCACAAGACCATAACCTCCCCACCAGAAATTACCAAAAACATATAATGAAAGGAAACATAACACATAACTGTAGAATATGTGGAGATGGACAAGAAACAATAAATCATATTATCTCTGGCTGCCCAGTCCTGGCTAAGAAGGAATATATTCACAGACACGACAGAGCTGGGACCTATATACACTGGAAGCTATGCCAACACTATGGAATAACAACAGAAAAAGATGGTATAAACACACGCCAGAAAAGGTCACAGAAAACGAGAAAGCAACCATACTCTGGGATATGCCAATACACACAGATAGAGAAATTAAGGCAAATAGACCAGATACAGTTTTCAAAGATCATGAACAAAAAAAATGCTTTCTAATTGATGTATCAATACCAGCAGATGACAACGTTTCTCTAAAAGAAATGTAAAAGCTTTCAAAATACAAAGACCTGGAAATAGTGGTAACTCGAATGTGGAATCTAAAAACAGAAACAATTCCTATCATAGTAGGTGCCTTAGGTATAATAAAAAAATATTCAGACAAATACATAGCAAAAACACCAGGACTTACAAATATATATAACATACAGAAAATTGCACTACTGGGGACTGCACACATCCTACACCAAACACTTTCAATACAGTAACCATAAGAGCATCACAGCAAACCACAGCACATACCCAAGGCGCACAGAGCTGCGCTCGGTAGTGAAGTGAAAGCACGTTATAAAAATAAAACTACTGAACAATAATAATAATAATAATAATAACATCGAAAAAAGCCTTGGCAATGAGAACCCAAGATGACAAATATCCGTCAAATGTAAAAACATGTAAATAATGTAAAATGTTCTATAATAACCTCGGACCAACCAAAGCCTTGTACGTAGATTTGATAGGCGGAAACTGAAAGAAGAGCATCGTCTCTCTTTCTCTCTCTCTCTCTGTCTCTCTCTCTGTCTCTCTCTCTCTGTCTCTCTCTCTCTCTCTCTCTCCCTCTATATATATATATATATATATATATATATATATATATATATATATATATATATATATATATATATATATGTATATATATATATATATATATGTACATACATACACATTTGTGCGTGTGTGAGTGTGTGTGTTTGTCCCCCCACCATCGTTTGACAACCGATGTCGGCGTGTTTACGTCCTTGTAACTAAGTACTTGGCTTACAGAGAATAAGTCCTGGGGTCGATTTGTTCGACTAAAGACAGTGCTCCAGTAGCAAGCAAAAGAATAAAAGCATAATATAACATATGTAAATATATATATATATATATATATATATATATATATATATATATATATATATATATATATATATATATATATATATATATATATATATATATATATATATATATATATGCATGGGTTGGAAAAAATAATGGAAACACCTAGCATCATAGCATCATAATTTTGAAATATTTGTAAAACCATCAAAAGCTTGTTTATTTTTATGTTTTTTTTTTTAAATTTATTATTTGTGGCGCTTATTATCTTTTGATAAAATTGCTGTTTCTTTTCAGATATCATCAGAAAAAGGTAATTAAAATTCATTAAAATGAGAAATCTATCGGAATTTCAAAGAGGTCAAATTGTTGGTGCTCGTGTGGCAGGCGCTAGCGTAGCGAAAACAGCCGAAATGTTTGGTATAGCAAGAAGTACTGTTTCGAATGTAATGACACCCTTTCAGAAAGAGAGGAAAACATCCTCGTCGAAACAAAACTCCCGAAGTAAACCAAAACTTTCAGATAGGGACCGTCGGACTCTTACGCGAATTGTTAGAAAGGATCACAAAAGTACAGCTCCCAAAATTACTGTAGAGCTTAATGACAATCTCGGGAACCCAGTTTCCACAAAAACTGTTCGCCGGGAGCTGGACAAAGCCGGATTTCACGAGAGGGCTGCAATCAGAAAACCACTTTCAAAAACAAATGTTCCAAAGCGTTTAGTGTGGAGGAAATACCTACAGAATTGGTCCCTAGAGCTGTGGAAGAATGTTATTTTCTTGGACGTGTCATCCTTTACCTTATTGCCGACCACCGGCCGAGTATACGTGTGGAGACAGCCAAAAGAAGCATTTGACCCAGACTGCCTTCTTGCAACTTTTAAACATGGAAATCCGCCGGCCCACTGGTTTCCCTTCATGGCAGAATTAATAGTGAAGACTTTAAACATTTTATCTGATCAAATTCATCCGGTGAGAAACACAATCATTCAGGATGATATTGCACCAATTCACACAGCTAAAGTTGTTACTGAATGGCACGAGGAACATACCAGTGAAGTTGAACATCTTATCTGGCCAACATAGTCCCCAGATCTCAATATTATTCAACAATTTATGGTGCATTTTAGAAAAACAATTAAGGAGTCGATACAAGAACTGGAGACTGTTTTAGCTAAAGAATGGACAAAAATTCCTTTGGAAACAATTCAAATTTTGTACGAGTCTATATCTCGTAGAATTCAAGCTGCAATTACTGCCAAAGGCGGTCCTACCCCATATTAAAATAAATTTGTTTGAAATTTTAAGGTGTTTCCATTATTTTGTCCACCCCTGTATATATATATATATATATATATATATATATATATATATATATATATATATATATATATATATATATATATATATATATATATATATATATATATATATATATATATATATAGATATATGTAGATTGATTGATAGATAAATAGATTGAAAGATACCCATATGTATATATGTGTGTATATATATGTATATATATATATGTTCGTGTGTGTGTGTATCTGTGTGTCTGTGTGTGTCTGTGTGTCTGTGTGTGTGTGTGTCCGTGTGTGTATACACATTTATCCTTCAATTCTTCAGTTACTTTTAACGACCTTCGTTTTGACTGCGCTGCATATGTAAAATCGTGTCTATGTAAGGGTACACATATACACAGACACACACAAAAACACACACACACACACACACAAACACACACACACACACAAGCACACACAAGCACACACACATATATGAATATATATAGACACATGTACACCACAGATACATACGCAGACAAGTACTCATTGATGCAGCTTCCTCTTATTCAATATCGTTAAAAGTAACTGCAAAACAGAAGGAAATAAATATGTGTGTATGTGAGTGTGTTTGTGTGTGCATGCATGTGTATATGCGTATATATTTATATATATATATATATACAAATATATATTCATATAGTCATTGCGTGTTTGAGTATGTGTGTATGTTTGTCTGACTATATAATGCTATCAATATGATGTATCACTGTTTTCTATCGATATTCCATGAGGAAATATGAATCAAATTTCTGCCATATGAATCTTAATAATTTCTCAGTCTCTTCCACATCTCTCCGTTTCTCTGTGTGCGCTTATAGACACATACATCAATAGATCTCACTACACGCATATGTATATGTGTGCAATATGTATGTACATATATCTATAAATGTAGATATATATGCATGTATGTATGTAAGTAAGTATGCATGTATGTATGTGTGTATGCGTATTTGTATATATGTGTGTGTGTAAATATGTATGTATGCATAAATATACAAATGGGTATGCATTTGTGTACGTGAATATTTTGCATGTACATATGTATATATGCATACACATATATGCACATATATACATATGTACACATATATATATACATATGTGTGTGTGTCTGTGCGTGCATGTGTGAGTGTGTATTCATGTGTATTAAATATATGTATATGTACGATTTTATAAGTAAGCTGGAGTTTCTTCTTTGTGTGTGTGAGCGTATGTGTTTTTGAGTGAATGCGTGTGTATGAGTGGCTAAGGCAAAGAGTTTATACTGTATGTCTTCAAATTTCTCTTATCGACATAGAAGATATTCAATTAACTAGGGGCAATTAGCAGCAACTCTGAATGAGAAGTGGAGATAATTATGAAAATTAAAAATTAAATCCATGCCTAAATTACTGAGGAGACCCCCTTCGGTCATGACTGACCCTGGGATTGCACCTAGAAAGTTACCCACCGAGGCACAAGTCCAGACAATGTTGTTTATGGAAGACCAGCAGTCGCCCATGCATATCAGCTTCCCCTCTCCACACCACTGATGTTATCCAAGGGAAAGGCAAAGACCGATACGGCTTGGCACCTGTGACGTCGCAACTCATTTCTACAGCTGAGTGAACTGGAGCAACGTGAAATAAAGTGTCTTGCTCAAGAACACAACACGCAGCTCGATCCGGGAATCGAACTGACAACCTCACATTCGTAAGCTCCACGATCTAACCGTTGAGCCATGCACCTTCACTATATGTAGACAAAAATGACAACCCCACCCTTGTTTTGGAAGCAAGGCACTATTACGTACCCGTTTTTATCACTTGGTTTTATACCATTTGCATAACTTTGTATCCGCTCCCACCAATTCTAGACCATTTAACATACAGAGAGAGAGAGAGAGAGAGAGAGAGAGAGAGAGATAGAGAGAGAGAGAGAGAGAGTTTAGCACACACTTGGGCAAAATTAATCTGTATATTTATTATTTCCATTTCACCTCTCATAGCCCTCGATTTCACCTGCTCTGACTAATTCTGTAAATGCGGACAGTAACCTCTTGTCAAAGTTCTCACAGAGTATTTTCCCCCGATACTTAACACCCATTTACCAATCTCAAAATCCTCGCTCTCCTTAATAAAGCAGTTTTCAGAATATATTCTACCATCATATTAATACCAATTTCTCCAACATATTCTCAAACCTGATTGTTAAAGCTGCCAGTGACCCTACAACTACTGTGATGGCAGTTACTTTCTTCATTGCTCCCACATTAGTGCAATTTCATCTTTTAAAAGCTGGTACTTTTCAATCTTTTCCAGCCCCTTTTCTCCCATTTGTTTATTTATTTATTTATTTATTATTTCTATTATTACCAAACCTGCTGTACTTGTGCCAAAATTTGTAAACTTCCTCTCGCCAAACTTCAGGCCAGGTGCGTATTTTAGAAAGGATTATTATTATTATTATTATTATTATTATTATTATTATTATTATTATTATTATTATTATTATTATTATTATTATTAACGCGGCGAGCTGGTAGAATAGTTAGCACGTTCGGCGAAATGCTTTGCGGTATTTCGCCCGTTGCTACGTTCTGAGTTCAAATTCTGCTGCGGTCGACTAGATGAGCACTGGAGTCGATGTGATCGACTAGCCCCTCCCTCAAAATTTCAGGCTTTGTGTCTATAGTAGAAAGGATTATTATTATTATTATTATTATTATTATTATTATTATTATTATTATTATTATTATTATTATTATTATTGAATGAAAGAGCAGGGCATCCCATCAGATTGACACTGGGGTAAAATGTATGAAGCTCAGTGTACCCCTCATGGCTATTCCTCAGATAAGGGTATACCAGGCACGTGCATCACAACCATATATGCGCGACATGGTAATCTCATATCAAGATAAACAGTGGATGACCTTGCAGGTTGGGGCCCTGTGAGAATTTTCTTCTGGGCGCGTAGACCATCCTGCTCAAAACGTCCCTGAATAAGGTTTGTTTAAGGATGTTAAGCAAGACACCTATGTTTCCAGAGGTGAATTATCCAAACCCCAAAGAATTCCTCTCAACACATGGCTACGATGCTCCCCCACTACTTCTGCTCGTGATCATAGATGCACATATCGTCAGCCACCCAGCGACATGCTCAACGGGTTAAGGTCAAACAACTGACATGCAAATCTGTGGTATTGAGCGGAATATTTGCTGTAGCCCATCTGTGCCCAAGGGAAAACAATGTGCATAACACTACCAGTCAGTTAACATCAGAAGGCATGAAAGTCACTGCCTGGTACGGCATCAGGACATTTATCATCATCATCATCATCATCATCATCATCATTATTATTTCTCTTCGTTTCGGTCTTCAGTGTAATAATTCAATTATGATTTCTTTCTAAATTCTTTAAAAATGATGTCTTCTAGTTCAAGATTGCCAGCAAATGACCCTTGTTTTCTTTCTTTCTTTCTTTTTCATATTTTGTTTATTCTTTTTCGTGAAAGGAATTTTTAAAAGCTTACAATTTATCATATAGGGAGTATCCATTTATTTGTTATTCAAATTTATGCTAATTTCATCCTCTACTAAATAACTTCTTTCTCTCTCTTTCTAATTTATGCCTTCGCAAAAATTTGGTTGTCAAAAGCAGTGTGAGGTACGAGTTATTTCTTTTATTATTTATTTGCATTAGAGCGTCGATTGATTTAAGAGTTAGCTTGTGATATCAGTTACTTAGGTATTGGGTGACAGGTGGTCGGACGAAAGGCTGATACGGCAGCCTCATATCGCAGTGGCCCTGGAAAAGGGTTCAGAAATGCTGAACAAATATCGTATACCCAAGTTACTGCGTGTAGATTCAAAGGCGTCCGTCAGCACAGTCCATTTAGCGGTCGTAAAAACACACCGTTCAACCTATATTATATACAGACAATGCCAGACGTTCGTAATCTGGCGAAGAGACTCCCAGTTCCATAAATGTCTTGTTGCTAGTAGAGCTGAATCGCTATTTAGTAGATATTTTTGTCCTTAGTGAGGTCAGGTTAAATGTAGAATGTTCTCTTGGAGAGGTTGGTATAACAGCTATATTGTTTTACTGGAAGATCTACTGCAAATATGAACATCCACAACAGAGCATCAAATTACACTGCTTGACATCAGTGAACTACTCTTTTACTTGTTTCAGTCATTTGACTGCGGCCATGCTGGAGCACCGCCTTTTTGTCGAGCAAATCGACCCCAGGACTTATTCTTTGGGATGCCTAGTACTTATTGTATCGTTCTCTTTTTTCCGAACCGCTAAGTTATGGAGACGTAAACACACCAGCATCGGTTGTCAAGCGATGTTGGGGGGACAAACACAGACATACAAACATACACACACACACACACACACACATATACATATACATATATACGACGGGCTTTTTTCCAGTTCCATCAACCAAATCCACTCACAAGGCTTTGGTCGGCCCGAGGCTATAGTAGAAGACACTTGTCCAAGGTGCCACGCAGTGGGACTGAACCCGGAACCATGTGGTTCGTAAGCAAGCTACTTACCACACAGCCACTCCTGCGCCTATATTTTATTTTGTATTTTCATTCTAGAAAGAACTGTGACATCAGTTACTTAGTGTTAATGCACCACATTTACCATTTCATATTCAGAACGATAAGGCGGTGAGCTGGCAGAAACGTTAGCATTTCGCCCGGCGTGCTAACGTTTCTGCCAGCTCGCCGCGGGTTTAACTTCCTAAGAATGTTTATGTTTAAACATGGGAAATTGTACAACTGGTTGTTTCGTAAGACTTCAGGTTTTCTTCTTTAGCACTGACATATTGAAGGTAAAACTTTTGATTCTCTACTGCCGTAAATCTGACACTAGCATCGTCTAGATGCACAACTGTCCCAGATATTTTGCTTCTTTACTCTCTGCTTATTCTACGTTTTCCTTTGGTTCATTATCTGCGTTGTTGGTAGCGGTATTGTTGCTTAACTACGTGCCGCGGGCCTTATTGAGCAGACATATGAGAAAAACTGCTTTCCATCTGCGATCATCCACCGGTTTGTATGTCTAGGATTACAATATCTAATGTGTCCTTTCCTCTTTTAAGACACTCGTATTTGATTTGAAAGAATTTAGCTGTTATTTCTAGGAAGCCAAGCGGCAATACTGAAACTTCTTCGTTGCCTCAAACATCGTTGCTTAGGCCCAGCTCAGCCCTAATCTGTTATTAAAATGTTTGCAGAAAACAGATTTTCGCTCTTTTCAACCGACACAATCTATTTAGGAATACATTATCCAATGCGTCCATTGTGTGTTAGGAGAATACGGTGTAAGTTAAAGGATATTTCTACTGGATCGAGCCACCGCGTGTATACTCTGTGTCAATATGGAGATAAGGAAATGGTAGTCCCAGTAAGTTTATTTTTGTATTTCAGTCACCTTGAACGATATTATCATTGAAAATGTTGTCAGAAGAAGCTACGGATTTGCGTCACTTCGCAGCTGTGTGGTTCTGGATTCAATCCCACTGCACAAAACCTTGAATAAATGTCTCCTATCAGAGTTCTGAGGCTACCGTGTGTTTGCGAGTGAATGTGAATTGTGTTGACGGAAACTGATGTAGAAGCCAGTTGTTATTGTGAGTATGGTGCATGTATGCAACTCTCTGTATGAGGCTGCGTATTTCATTGCATCTTTCTGTTTGTCTCTAAATGGTTGACTATCATTTATAGGTTCATTTAAGCTTCCATAACTTAGGGATTTGATAAAAGAGAGAGCGCAAAAATAAGAACCAGTTTCCTACAAAGAGATGTATTGAGGGTTATTTTATCAACTGAAGCCCTTTAAGACGGTGCCTCAGTATAGTACAAATTCAATGAGCGAAACGAATAAAGGAATAAAAGAATAAAAGAATAAAGGATTAAAAGAATGTTCTCATCTACAACTAACTGCAACCCTGCAAAATAGTTAAATAAACTACAGAGGAAGCATAAATTACAAATGCATTTGCCGACATGGAAGCTGTAAATATCAGCACAAGATCAACACTAATGCCACATTTTCTGTATTTTCAAAGACTTGAGTTAAATGATATTTATTGGTGGTATCTCCATTAATTATTGCCTTTATGTTTTTAAATACCCCAGGCGGTGTTTTTGTCTGCTATTGCATGCATAACTTCGGATAAGTGGTTGTTTTCAACTCACTAGATTTATTTCATGTATGATCCTATAGTATTATCCTATAGTATTATCGCTAAACCTGTTACATCGGACACACATGTGCGACACCTTTTCGATGAATGACCACACATCCTCAACAAGAAGCCATTAGAGCACAATCTATTACATAATAATACAAACACAGTGATATATAAACATATATACAATAACAAAGCATTAGTTGATAACACAACTATCTTATGCAAAATCCTCACAAAACTAGAAGCCATATTAATGGCAAAAATATGACAGAAAGCTCAATATACAAATAAAATAGCCTGGCAATAAACCACAACCATACACCATGGCCAAAACTAGTTGCTAATTCTTGAAAGAAACGTGACGTCAATAGAGGAAAAATACAAGTCTGGTGATAACGAATAAATAAACAGACACAACATCATTCCCAAGATTAATTGCCAGTAATAAAAGAGAAATAATAAAAAAGCATTAAAACGATTTCATCCAGAAGATAAGACTGAGAAGTCCTTGAAACGAATATAGACTTAGAAAATTTTTATTATTACTGTTGCAAAGAACGTATATGACAAAACACTAAAAAATATTAATAACAAGTAAAGTTGAAATTGAAGCAGCGTCATGTTTACAGTAACACATATTTCAAAAGTATAAAGCTTCATTCCACACACAGACAGACAGATACATGTATGTATGTTCGTGTATATGTATGTATGTCATTGTAGAGTTTTATTTCAAGATTTCTTGCCAATAGAGAAAGAACCGGTTTCTAACCTACATTCAAGGCTCATTCATTGGAATTTCAACATCAACAACAGGGTATGATTGTTTGTGCAGATTTGTATGTTTTATGTACGCATTCTCACGCATATAGTTGCATATCTAGACATGCTCATATACGTTTAAATGGTAAACTTCTGGAAAGTTTTACAGATCTTTACAGTTCCAGTGATGGATTGGATCTGTAGTCTTCGAATTAACTTTCTCGTTTCTGGTTTTGAGAAGCCTAATTTCTCAAGATTGGTATTTAGGCAGTGTGTTACATATCCCTAGGCCCCCAATAATTACAAGCATAAACCTGAACTTGTAATCTGGATAGAGTAACTGCAGATTTCTCAATAGTTCACCATAGGTGTTCTCTTTTTCATTGATCTTCGGCTTTATGTTAACATCCGCTGGGCAGCTAATTTCCACAACTCTCCACAGTTTCTCTTCTCTGTCCCTAATCATTACATCAGGTCTGTTGTGCTTACATTTTATTGAGGTCTTCGGTGGTACATTCCACCAGTATACCTCTTTATTATGAGTGGCTATGGCTTCTACCATAATGTTGGTTCTTATTTCTTTCTTCTCGGGATTATCCTTCCGACGAATTTCCTTATAGAGTGTCCTAGCTACAACGTCATGTCTCCTCGGTAGATAATACCGTCATGACATTTTCGGACAACTGCTTATGATGTAGGTGATATCTTCAGTGTGAACTCCACAAAGTCTGCATAGGTTGTCACATTTTACGGCTTTACCTTCATGTTTATCCCTTTTGTGCATCAGGTACTTGGTCGATATTTCCTGTTCCTGGATTGCAAACGCATACCCTTCAAAGTGGGAGGTAGTAAACCGGTTTTTAGTCCATGATTAACTGCTTTGTGATGTAGATCGCCTCTACCTAAACGAAAACAAGGAGGAAGAGGCTTAACATCGATACAAAATGCCTTTGAATGTCGCATTATATCCCTTCAGCAACATCTTTTAACCACCAAGTGTCATCACGGTGCTTTTTAGTAACATATCCATGCATAGTCTTCTGCTCATATAAGCTCATCTTTTCGTCTGATGATACGTTGCAGTAGAGTCGTGCGACTTCTTTGGGCATGTATTCTAGGTTATCAGACAAAAAGTGTTGCTCAAGGAGCTGCCTTCCAAATCTTATGTTGTTATCAACCTCATGTATGCAAACTTGGTTAAGGGATACACATCGACACTTGGTGATTAAAAGATGTTGTAGAAGGGATATGATGCGGTTTCTATGATGCAGTTTCCCGGTTTCTATGGCGAATGTGTTCCCCAGCTGGACAAGACGCCAGTCCATCTTAGCGTTACTCATTTTTGCCAGCTGAGTGGACCTTAGGAACGTGAAATGAAGTCTTTTGCTCAAGAACACAACGCGTCGCCTGGTCCAGGAATCAAAACCACAATCTTACGATCATGATGCTGACATGCTGACACCCTAACCACTAAACCACGCCTCTCTCTCTCTCTCTCTCTCTCTCTCTCTCTCTCTCTCTCTCTCTCTTAGGGCGTCAGCATCATGATCGTAACATTGTGGTTTCGATTCTTGGACCAGGCGACGCGTTGTGTTCTTGAGCAAAACACTTCCTTTCATGTTGTTATATATATATATATATATATATATATATATATATATATATATATATATATATATATATATAGGTTAGTTGAGTTAGAAGTTAAAATAACTGTCTAAATGATAGAAGTATCCATCATATTGCCGGTATATTACCTATGTTCAACCATGGGCATACATATGCAAACATATTATGTTCATTAATTATAGTTAAAGATAAGAATAAGCAATTGATTTATCAAGAATCAAAATTTAAAGAAAACAAAAGTATTCCTTTATTTTCTGTTTCGTTGTACACACACACACACACAGGTGAGCATATAACTGCCAACAAAAAAAAAATTAAAAAATAAGGTGGAAAATGTAGTATGCGAATAGCAAAAGAAGAATGATATACTTTTTTTTATTAAAGCTGCAAAATTATCCCAGAACTGTTACTCAGAGTTTCACGTACACTTTCGTCGGAGAGTTGTAATGAAAATTCTTTTCAACAAAAATCTTCATCACAACTCTCCGATGAACAGGAACGTGAAACTGGGAGTAACAGTTCTGTGATGATTTTGTACATATATATAAATATATGTGAAAGGGTGCTGAAAAGTTCCTGGCTTTGAGGATATTGCAAAAGGCCTAGTCAGAGGCCCAAACTTCCGAATTCTTTTACAGGACTTAGAAAACCTGAAAGACCACTGCAACAAGTGTGTGAATCTGAGAGGGGAATCTATTGAATAAAATCATAATTAACTGATGCTCCTGTATTTTCTTTTACCGCAAACCAGGAACTTTTCAGTACCTCCTCGTATTTTGTTCATTCACTCCTTTCGAACAATGAATTACGGCCATACTAGGGCAGAGTTTTTTCTACTGCGCCTCTAAGGTACGCGGAATTAAAACAAACCTATATGGCTTGTCAACAACACAAAGACGCACAAAAGTGTATATACAAATACACAACTGCACACACACACACACGCACACACACACACACACACACACACACACACACACACACATGTACATTCCTATAGGGAATCCGACCGGAGCGACTATCACATATATACACACAGGCTTCTGTATGTATCTATCAATCTACATGTATAAGTGTGTATGGATGTATCTATATATGTAGTTGTATGTATGCGTATACTTATATACATATGTGTGTGATTGTGTGTGTGTGATTGTGTGTGTGTGTGCCTGTGTGTCTCTGTATGTATATGCATTTATACATGTATGCATGTACATATATACGTATCTGTGTGCGATTCTGTATGTGTGTATGATCGTGTGTGTATATGTGTGCGTGTGTATGTATGTATGTGATGTGTGTGTGCGTGCATGTGTGCGTGTGATTGTATGTGTGTGTCTAAATTTATTCGAAGGTAGATCTGTAATAAATTAGTACCTAGATCTATTGCGGGTCTGAAAGAGAGCGAGAGAGAGAGAAACTTGTCTAAGTGAGAAACAGAAAAACGCAACGAGATGGGAAGGGGAAGGGGGAGAGTGTGGTTGGCGTTGAACGTTTTTAATAAAGGACAGCTTCTATAAGTTCTGGTTGCCTCTACCAGGATTCCCGGGGTGGGGTTAATGGACTTGACCTTTTGCAGTGCGGTCAATGAGGTTGGGAAAGAAATTTTAATAGAATAAAAGAATGAAAAACGGTGTGCGTGCTGTGTATGGGAGGAGGCTATGGTGGGGTACATTCTGTCATAATATCTCTCTGCTACAAACTCAATTCTCTCATACACACATACATACATATGCACAAAAACATACTCAAATAGAAAGACATATACAATCGCACAAACACGCAAACACATACACAGGCCCAAATATACATACACAATCACACAAACAAATCCATCCACAAATTCACGCACGAATGCACACGCATATACATGTATCTACCCATACGCTCACACACTTAAACACATGCGTTTACACACGTATACTCATATGTACTCGCTTGCATGCACACATGTACACAAAATCCTCACGCATAAAATTACACAATTACTCACACGCTGTCTTATAACACATTGAAAAGCTTGGAGGGTTACTCATGCATCAAATACACTCCCGATAGAAGATTGAAACGGCGCGCACTCACATATAACACACACACACACACACACACACACACACACACACACATACACACATACATATATAGATATATATTCACACATATACACAATTATACATGCACACACACACGCGGACTTACGCTCACACAAGCACGCATGCATACACTCATGAATGTACGCACGTTCGGACACACATAATCACGTCGGTAGATCAAAAACAAATTCATACAGGTGTTTGCGTAAATATTCAGCTAGTCACACGTACTTAGCATACTCATATATTTAAGGACATCAATAAATACAGAGTGACCCCAAAAGACAGAACCCGTAAAAATTTCATAAAATCCTACACAGCTACGATCATTCCCTTTGCATATAAGTCATGCTATTTTCAAAATATGTTCCAAATGGCAAACGTCGCGCAAACACTTGCATACGTCACGAAAAACTGTCAATGACTCGAACACATACCTCTTTAGAGATTTCTCTGATTTCAGATGTGATTACTAACTTCGGTTCACCAATCGTTTGAGGTTTGTTCTAGAAAACATTATCCTTGAGATACTGCAACAGATAAAAATCTGGTGGGTTCAAGTCCGGTGAATGGGGACCCCACTCAACGTCATATTTCCTACTGATTTGTCTCTCCTGCAATCGCTCTCTCAGCCAGGCTAGGGAGTTGTTTAATGTGTGGGATGGCCCCATTTTGCTGGAACCACTGTTCATCTCGATCTATCCCGGTTCCTTAGAAGGATATTGAAAGGTGAGTCCCTATGTCCCATGTTTGGATGTGAGATTTTAGGGGGCTGTCATTGGTAATTTTTACGTTTTGGCTTGATTTTATTGTGTGTGGTCCTTTAGTGGATTGTTGGAACAAAGATTCCGTTGGTAATTCCTTGTGGGCGAGGGGTTACAATGTCTATCCTGCGGGTAGTGAGTTTTCATTTCTCTGTTTGATCTTGAGGTACTCCCGATGTTGTTTCGCTGATGGGTTACAAAGTTAGGTTTAAGTCTTGTATTCTTATTTTGGTAGGGGTGATGGTTCCGTGTTTTAGATAGGTGTGAATCTGTGTTTGAGTGTTGTTTTGATTTTCTTATTTTTAGAAGAGGGTTGTTGGAAGCGCATTATGTTTGAAAGACATTTACATAGTTTGAGAACCAAGTGGCGCTTTATTCCCATCGTCGGAGGGATTTCAGTTCTTCTTTATCGCAATCCTCTTTCCATAGTTTGGAGATCTTCTCTAGGTCGGGACCTTGGGTCATTTTGTTAATTTCTTACTTGATCTCTTCATCGATGGATATTACTTTATCTTCATTTGTCTGAGCCCTCAATTTTAGAAGTTCTATTTCCATATTCTTTTTTCTAGTGCCATTCTTTCGCTGAGACGTCTTTGTGCCTCATGTTCATCGATAATGGCTTTGATCTAGAGTTTGCATGGGGAGAATTAACGTTATCAGATTGAAGCATTTTTCCTATATATCCGCTTTGTTGTTGCTTTGGATCATCTTCCAAAAGGCGAACTTTCTATATCTGAGTGATTTGTTCTATTGTTGTACTATGTGGTGTTTCATTTGGTATGTTGTTAGTGTATTGATCCTATATGCTGCGTGCGTGTGTATAAGAGAGCATGTATGTGTGTGTGAAAGAGGGCTGGTGACCTTGAGGTGTGCGTGTGTTTGTGTAGGTGTGTGGATGATGTGGGGCTGGGAAGTGGTCAGTGCTGGTGTGTACGTGGTGGTGTGGCGTGATGTAGTGTTGTGTGGTGTGTGGTGTGGTGGTGTGTGGTGTGGTGGTGTGTGGTGTGGTGGTGTGTGGTGTGGTGGTGTGTGGTGTGGCGGTGTTGGGATGAGGAGGAGACGAGAGCGGGGAAAGCAAGTATGGGATGTGGGTTAGGCTGAGGGTGGGAGTATGGGGTTGGGTCTGTAGGAGTGGGTGTAATGGATGGGGTGGGGGTAGAATGGGATGGATAGGGAAGGTGGGGCTGGCTTGTGTAGGCGTGGGGTTACAAGGGGGAGGTGCCGATGAAGAGAGAGCGGGAAGGGAGAAGGTGGGTAGGAGTGAAGAAAAGAGAGAAGGAGAGTAGGAGTGAAGAGAAGAAGTAGGAGTCGGAGCAAGAGAGGGGAGGTGGGTGGGAGAAAGTTGGTGCGAGAGGGAGAGAAGAGAGGGGAGGAGAGTTGATCCCATGTGGCACAAAGGAGCGAAGATAGAAGATTAATCCCTGTTCACGGCAAAAATGGAAGTCCGGATGGCCCCTGTACAAGGACAATCCGAACACACAGTTTTTGTGTACCAAATTCACTCAGAGTGATAATAGTCCTCTGTTTAGGCACAAGTCCTGAAATTTTGGCGAAGTGCATAGTCGATTACATCGCTCCCAGTGCTTGGCTGATACTAATTCTTTTGACCCCGTAAAGACGAAAAGCTGAGGGTTTTGTCTGGCGTGCCAACGATTCTGCCTTAAACCATGTGAGTAATAATGGTCTCACATTTTTACAGAGGGTCAGCAGTTTTTTAGTAGATGGAGAAAGTCGATTGTATTGGCTCAGATGCTTGACTGTACTTACTTTATCGACCCTGGAAGGATGAAAGTCAAAGTCAACCGCGACGGAATTTGAGCTCAGACCTTAAAGACGGTCGAAAAGTCGCTAAGCATATTGTCCGGCGTACTAACGATCATGTCGGCTCACTGCATTGCCAATTCGAGCAATACTGATAAAAATAACTGTTTCCAATTTAGTTCTAAGCTAAGTAATTTTGAGAAGGGATTTATCGATTGCATTAAACCCAATATTTGATTGGGTCGTTATTTTCTTGAATTCGAAAGGCTTAAAATGAGGTGGAGTCACGTGAATAAAAATGATACATTTGAGAGCATCAAAGAAGACCAAACATAAAATTAACTGCGACGCTAACCAAAAGTGTGTCGAATCCTAAACTTGTTCTACACGTAACTCAGACTAGGTTGGTTGACGGTGCTGCCACACCAGCACAATCTATTCCCAACCAGCAATAAAACATTGTTTTCAAGAATACTCTCAGACCAGAAATTTCTGAAAATAACCCGAATGGAAAAATTTAACTGGAATAGAGATTTCCGTTGATTCGTTTCTGCAGCCACTCATCTTAGTATGTTAATGTTCTTACCCACACCTAATCCTTTAAAGATTGCGCAATTTAGGGCACTGCTCGATTAAGAAATAATTGCGGGTGTCAAACAGACATTTCAGATACCAGGCATTTTCTATTGGTCTTTATCCACGACTGCAGCACTGTCAACAGGACGAACTGGGAGGAGAACGTGCACAACGGTCATAACGGTCATAAGGATAACAACGACCATAACGATCAAAACAACTATAACGACCCCAACGACCCCAACGATCTCAAGGATCACAAAGACCATGACGACCACAACGACTATAACGATCTCAACGATTTCAACGTCCAGGAATCTCAGGAGATGTCGTAGCTTCAGTACTTACCTGTCTGCATATCATCAGCCCAGAGTAATACCTAACTCGTCACATGGTGAATCGTGTGTCCCTTCTTGCTAGGAGCGCTAGATTGCTAGAAGTGACATAGCAATCAGGTCAGATTAAAACTGGGGTGAGGCATG
>NC_142934.1:110457143-110464643 GCF_046866305.1 Octopus bimaculoides | reverse complement strand
TTGATTTATGGGAAATGCATATGAACGCATTTGTCGTTTCTATCTCCTCCATTTTAAACAACATTCTTTTAAACGAATTCTGCTGGCTGTCTGCAACCCAATACGCTCTCCATATTTTTCGGCCACAATTTTAAGGTTTCAGTGTAGCTACACAGAAGCGTCATATGTCGATAAACCGTATTTTCGTCGTCTTAATTTTCACTAACGCAGTAATTTCTGCTGTTCCTGTAACCAGGGTTAACCCCTGTTGTTCTTCTTCTTTCTGCTGCTCTTGTTATTATTGTCTCATGTGTGTACAATACTATTATCAATTTTCCTAGTATATAGTCATTATTGTTCCATAACAGTGTTGTTGTCGGTATTATTATCAATGTCGGAATTATTGCTGCTATTGGGACAATTGTTTCCAATACACAAAAGAATCGTATTCACTTTCCTATGCTTTAAAGGAGAAAGTTGGCTCCCGCCATAATGAGAATCATCGTCCAACATCGCCATCGCAGCCATGTTGAAATGAATATCTGTCTCACAGCAGAAACATAACAATTAACAATATATCGCCCCTAAACGCACACACACACACACACCCACACACCCACCCACCCACACCCACACACACACGTATATATATATTCATCTAATATATATATATATATATATATATATATATATATATATATATATATATATATAACAGTGAAGGTTTGCACTTCTTCCTTCATATAATAGCATTACAATAAAAGCAACAAATTTTATCTTACGCTGGAGAATACAAATATTAAAAGAACTCAAACACGAGCTGCTTCGAGACACGTCTTTTCACGATAAACACGACAACAACAACAAAAGAAAATATATTAATAAATATTAATACAATTAATAATGAGGATTTCTTTGTTTGCTGCAAGGGGAACAGGGAAACAAATACACATTTAAATAATCAACGAGGACAAATACTTTGGGACGTATACAACCATACATAAACGAGAATATACGCACACATATGCGTACATATGTATATGCTTACATAATGTAAATATATGTATTCAATATCTGTGTGTGCATGTGTGTTTGTGTGGTACATAATAGAAGTAGAAATGAGTAAAGACGAAGTTGATAATAGAGGTTTCAGATAGAGGCAATGAGCTATATAGTTTGAGAGGAGAGCGCTGTTTGTTTAACTTAGGATAGCATTTAAATCGTACTTACGTTTCGTGCACGTAAAGGTCCGGGATAAAGATAATCCCACCGGGATTTGAAAACAGAATGGTAAAGAACGCAAAAAAATTAGTGTTTAGTAATTGGGAAACCTCTCTATGGTAACTAGAACTGCTAGAAATACAACCAAGTTTACCTCAAATTTTACAGTAAACCTTTGATAATATACTTATTTCTTTACCAAAATGTCGATGTTGCTGTTATAATTTAAATGCTTTTCAACATAAGTCTACTCAATGAAAACAAACTTCATGCTGAACAACACTGCAATACTATTTATGTCATCTTTATTTGGAGTGTGTGGAGGCGCAATGGCCCAGTGGTTAGGGCAGCGGACTCGCGGTCATAAGATCGCGGTTTCGGTTCCCAGACCGGGCGTTGAGAGTGTTTATTGAGCGAAAACACCTAAAGCCCCACGAGGCTCGTGCAGGGGATGGTGGCCAACCCTGCTGTACTCTTCCACCACAACTTTCTCTTACTTCCTGTTTCTGTTGTGCCTGTAATTCAAAAGGTCAGCCTTGTCACACTGTCACGCTGAATCTCCCCGAGAACTACGTTAAGGGTACACGTGTCTGTGGAGTGCTCAGCCACTTGCACTTTAATTTCACGAGCAGGCTGTTCCGTTGACTGGATCAACTGGAACCCTCGACGTCGTAAGCGACGGAGTGCCAACACATTTGGAGTGTACCTTGTCCATAATCAAGCAACTCATAGCTAGACATGATAACAGTTGGCAGTGAATCATATTTTAAGCATTGGGTTTGTATTTTAAATGTTTATCTGTCTGTCATGAGCAAATTTGTATGTGACATTGCCAAACCTCTTCTAGTATTATTATCACCACCCTGGGCTTCACGATTCTATGAAACACGGTTGTGTGAAATTGTCTGAACCGCGTATTGTATTCGTCTTTTTCGATCTCTATTCTTCTGATTGCGCGCCCTCACAAAGATTGAAGCATGGCTACGTGCTTAAGAAGGTCGCTTTGCAACCACGCAGTTCGAGTTCAGTCCTGCTTTGCAGCAACAGCAGCATTGGCGAGTGTTTCTAATCGACTAATGCCTTTCGAGTGAATTTAGTGGGCAGAAACTGTGGGAGCTCATCGTCTGTGTGTGTGTGTGCATGTGTGTGTATATACATACATACATACATACATACATATATATATATATATATATATATATATATATATATATATATATATATATATCGTTGCTATTATGTTAAAGGGCCGTATGTCCAAATTTGGCCAAATGGGATTTTTTAAATATTTATTTTTGTTTGCAACAGCCGGTTCTTTTGCTCAAGTTATCGTATCTCCAGCTGCTTCAGATGCCAAGATATCAAAAATTGTCAAAGCGTAGTGCAACGGTTTTCCTAAGGAATGGTGAAACTATTTTTTCGTTGTCTGAAAAAGCAACGTTTTGGACTTACGACGCTTTTGCATAATAGCAACGACACACACACACACACACACACATACACACACACACACACATACACACACACACACACACATTAACTCACTCTCTCCATCAAATCAATGTTGTCTCAACAGGTGCACAAGTGTACCACGCATCAGGTATCGAAGTGATCGCTGAGTAACGTGAGATGAAGTGTTTTGCTCGAGAACACAATGCACCACCCGTCTAGGGTTTGAAATCATGATCGCTACATCGTCAGTGCAACATGCTGATCACTAGCACACGCGCCCTCACCCCTTGGATATATATATACGGGCCAGATATCAGAATTGATTTGACGAAATGGAATTTTAGTAATCAAATAATACAACCGTATATGCACATAGAAAATGTATTTTGTTACTCAATACAGAAAGGCCTTCGCTGAGAATAATGGGATTTTACGTTGTCTCCCAACTAGAACATCAACAGGAGTCTGTTTGCTGGATAACCAGAAGAATCTGAGGTTCATCGAAGGACTTGCAATAGGCTGACTTCTTGAGAAGATGTTTATCAAGCGAGCAGTGGTGCCCAACCGAGTAACACGATGGCGATAATGTCGTTCGTACGGTTTTCCTTAAGTCTTACGTATAACACAAGATAGTGAATGCCTTTATGCCGCACTGGAAACCGAACTGAGAGACAGGCCTACCGTCGTTTTATACACGAGACTAGAATGTAAACCATTCACAATATGAAAATTTGCAAATTGTTAACGAGATATCAAGATGTGTGAATAACATGAAATTTCCATAAGTTGGAGACAAATATATATATTGTTTAGTAATTCACACGGAATAATATTAATATGAAATTTTTCAGAAGCGTTTTAGTTATTTCTTAGAATATTAGAAAGAATAATGAAAATTATTCCAGAACATACTTACACATGCAGACAGACAGATACACATACTTACTTACATAATATATACATTAAAGCACATATATATATATAAATATGTATGTTTATATGTGTGCTTGTATGCATGTATGTGTATATGTATGCATATTTTATATGCGATACTGTTACCCCGGTGGCTTTAAAATAAATACTGTAATTTTGAAGTTACAGATATTATTAGGTGTCACCCAAATATGGATTTTTTTATGAATCTCTCTTTCTTTCTCCCTCTCTGATTTTTCTCCAACTTTCTTTGTCTCCCATGTTCATACACTCTCCTCTTATATATTCGCGTTTGTGTAAGAGTGTGTGTTTCTCTGCGCGTGTGTGTGTTTGCGTGTCATATGAGCGAGACAGACAGTGTGCGAGTTTATTAGAAGAAACAAAAAACTCGAGTCTTCTGCAAAAAACTCAAAATCACTCTATAAGTTACTAAAGAATTATATATTTCATTTATTACAGCTGAAAACTGCCAACAGATTGCGGTATCCAAGTTTCGGCTTCCAGTTTGTCACAGAAATAATTAGAAAATATAAAAGTATTAATTTATAAATACATACAACAGCTGTCCTAAAATGTCGTCACCGTATTACCTCCCTATGCGGCATGATAATGTCACTAAAACAATTTACAATGCCATCTGCAAAGAAGACTGTCCTTGAAATAAACTTAGAAAATCTCTCTGCTCTAGAATACATTCAAAAACGCTTACTCAAGGAATACTGGTGAAATTTTACCCGCTCCGCTCCCTCAATTTAGATCTTTATTCGCAATTATAGCAGTGAGAGCTGCAAACCGCGAGCTTAAAGAAATTTTCAGAGTATCGAATTTCCTAGCAACTTCAATATGGGAAAAAAGCGTGTAACCTTCGACACCAATAAATTGTAATTGCTCCTGTGCGTATCCTGTGAACTTTTTGTTTTCTATACCTGCCACGGACTACACGAAGCTTGCAAACTTCCTACACTTGGATTTCTGGATCTTACACATACACACACACACAAGCGTACACACACACATATATATCGAAGTGGCTTGACCAAGAATTTGATCTTGTCAATTTGGCATAAACTCATTAATATATAGATGGAGTTGTTTATTCAAGAGGTATTGGGGAAAAAATAGTTTCAAGTGTAATATTTATTGTAAATATTAGTGGCTAAAAATTTAACTAGACAGATATCAGATTACCTCAATATACATCTTATAATTACGAAAATTTTTTTACCTTTACTATTTTAGTACAGCTACATTTTTTTCCTTCGTGTTTATATCTTTATAATTCTCTCTATCTTCCTCTCTGTTTCTGTCTTCATCCTTCTCTGTCTTGCTCTCCCTATCTATCAATATGTCTATCTGATTATATGTGTATCGATCTATCTACCTATTTCGAATATTATTTAGTAGGTGGAGAAAATTGGCCCTTTTCGTTTTTCGTTACCCCCCCCCCCCTCCACACACACACTTACACACACACACAAGCACGCTCACAGAAACACGCATATAGCGATATGTTGCTATCGCGTGTAGCTGAAGACCAAAGCTATTGGCAGAACCTTGCTCAGATCATGGATATTTCAGAATTTCTAGGCAGTCCTCGTGGAGTGACTCTTGTTCTGACCTTTACTCTTTATGGCCCCATTGTTTTACCCAATTAAACAACGTTTACATCGTTCTTCAAAGCACCCGCCAATCAGGCCACCCGTTTCATTGAGATGTCATTTGATGACATCTTTATAAGACTATTTCAAGTGCCCTCTTCGATGTCTTCTACATTTCAGTTTCTATAAGTAATCTTTTATTAAGTAATCTTTATGTCTTTGTTTTTTTTTTCGATTTCATTGTATTTTTACATATAAGCATGGCTATTTGGTGAGAAGTCTACTTTCCAACCACATGGTTCCGGGTTCAGTCACACTGTCTGGTACCTTGGGCAATGTCTCCTACTATAACTTCGGGTCAATCAAAGACATGTAAGTGAATTTGGTAGACAAAACTGAAAGAAGCCTGTCATGTATATGAGTGTATGTGTGTGTGAGTGTGTGTGCTTCGGTCCGTGTTTGTTCCCTCAATGTTTGACAACCAGTGTGGTGGTGTGATTACGTCCCCATAACTTGGTGGTTGCAGAAAAGAGACCAATAAAATAAGTACCAGGCTTTAAAAATGTAACTATTGGCGTCCATTCGTTCGATTAAAATTCTTCAAGGTGGTTCCCCAGCATCCACGCTGTCTAATGACTAAAATAATAAAAAGATAAAAGATTCACTTTATACCATCCAACTATTCAGATATCATACCTCACAATATCGCCGTTTCCATAGTACGCATCAATATTTTATATTACGACCGTTATACTAAATTTGGTAGACATCGCAAATTTAGCCAAATTTAAACGTATTCCTATTTGATATACACACCAATTTTTTTAAAAATCCAATACTAACATTATATAACCTCTCCACGCAGTTAATACAAAACTTTTATTTCTTAACTTATGGATTATGTGCCAAGAAAGTTTTAACTAATGGCTAATGTATCTCTATAACTTTAAAAAGAAAAAAAAAAAAAACGAATATAGTCCTGTAAAATTTTAGCGTATATTCACACTGCAGCCGTTAATACTTTCTTCTTATCGTATTCTAAATCTCACCATCATCCAACCCTTGCTTTCCTAGAATGCTTGCATATCGTTAGTTAACTTATAGTTTATCGTTACTAGTTTCAGTTATTGGACTGCAGCCATAGTGGAGGACCGCCATGAAGGGTTTAGACTTACAAATAAACTCCAATATTTACTAGTTTTCAAAGTCCAGTACTTATTCTATGAATCTCTGGTGCTACACCACTGAGTGATGGCGACGTAAACAAACCAACCCTAGCAGAGAAAGAAGGTTTACACACACAATCACACACACACACACACACACACACACATATTGACGGAGTTCACATAGTTTCCGTCGAGCAAATTCATTCACAAAGTATTTGTAGGATCGAGGTGATAGTTGAAGACACTTGCCCAACGTACCGTGTAGTGGGACTGAACCGGAAACAAGATGGCTGCAAACGAGTTTCCTAACCACACCTCCATACCTGCGCCTTAGTCTAAACTAATAATTTTTATAGACTTATTTAGTTTTCATAGGTATGCGCACACATGCACACATACAAATAAACACATACATTTAAACATGCTCATGCATACACACACATGTTTAAGTCACTCCCCCAAAATTAGTTTACGTATATTGGTTTCGAAGCTAGCAATTTTGTGGGGAGGGTCTACATCGACCCCAGTGTTCAACTGGCACTTATTTTATCGACCTCGAATGTTTGAACGGCAAAATTGACCTCAGTGGAATTTGAACTCACAACGTTAAGACGGACGAAATGCTGCAAAAGATTTTGCCTGGCATGTTCACTATTCTGCTAGTTAGCCTGAAAATTAGATTACATATATTACAATCTAGATACATATACTTTTATTATACAATTTCATCAATATATTGTTTCGAAATCATTTAATCACATTTCCAAAAGTTTATCGGCAGCTATATTAGCTTTGTATATTTTTTCTCCAACACATTCTACTTCCACCATACCTACAGCAACCCCGTCCCCTAATTACAACCAACAATTTTATTGTTCTTCCATTTTCCTTCCAGAAAATACTAATTTTATATCCTTAATCACAAAAGCGTAGTAACATGCTATATATTAAATAAACAATAACCACGAGACTTTACCAATTTATATTACATATTTCACATGATACCAAATGTTTTAAAGAACATTTTTTTGTTTCCTTTTTTATTTCAAATTTCACGTATTTAAGTTGTTCACTTAAATATATCACACAAGATATGTATATATATATATATATATATATATATATATATATATATATATACATACATT
>NC_142934.1:110439643-110447143 GCF_046866305.1 Octopus bimaculoides | reverse complement strand
TCAACATTTCGCCCGGTGTCGAAACCATTCTGCAAGCTCACCACCTGAACAACAACAGCAACAACAACAGCAACAACAATAATGTAGGATCAGCAAAGTGTACGTGGTAAAAGCAGTTGGTTAGTCACCAGTATGAAGAAGGCCACTATAAAATATGCAAATGACTTCATAATTGAATAATTGATCGAAAGAGGTGTAGGGCTGTGTAGTACTGACAACTTCTACGTTTGCAGTTTTAATAATATATAATAATGCAATTATATGTGCTCACACACATACACGCGCGCGCGCGCACGGACGCATACACACATACACTAACACACATATATGTGTGTGTTTATATATATATATGTATATGTATATATATATATATATATATATATATATATATATATATATATATATATATATATATATATATACATGCACACACATAATTTCGTTATATAGGAAAGATTCCTGCCACAGCTGCGGTTAGGTGAGCACGTAAGATGTACTAGTGGGGTAAACATCAAGGATGTTGCTGTGAGATATATGTAGGAAATGAGACAGTTGATGAATGGATTTGAGGGTTTCAAAAGTCTCGGCTTCTGTACTGACCGCATCAGTAACCGATGAGTGGATTATCCACTGTGTGTGTACCGAGGTTAACAGGAACGTGACAGTATTGGAGGAAATTTGATAAGATCGCACAATGTGGAGTTGCCTAGAATGTGGGCAGAGAGCAAGTGGTGGAGTTGGGAGATGATTCTGTAAAGGTAGTGAAAATTGGACCGGCTGTAGTTTGGTAGGTGCCATAGCTTTAGGACTGTATGATGCACGCAGCCATTTTCGCGAGTCGGAGAACACCTAAAAAATACTGTTACTGGTTAAACGCCATCAAGTATTAAGTGTCGTCAGATTACGTTTTGTCAGACGTTGTAAGTCACGCTTTTGCCTCAAAAGCTTGATCATATCAATAAAGGAACCAGTTGGTGGACTTGGGGAATTAGACTTTTGTAGTATGGGGGATGTAGGGGAAGGAAATGTCTAGAACGTTCGTTTCTCTCATACATTTTGCTGTTTCTGTGGTTCAAGCATTAAAGTCCACATACAGTCAGTGGTAGTTGGCGCAAATCTGATGGAGATCTGATATGTTGGTTGACTCGAAGTAGCATCGGAATGAAATGTAGTAAGTGATGTGTAATATGTAAGTGTGTGTTGAGAGTTAATTGGCAATTGATCATAATCAACTGGCGACTGCATCAGCAATTATGGTTTGAAATAGCGTAGGTTTGGTAGTGAGATAAGCATCAAGGATGTTGCTCTGAAATATATGTAGGAAATGAGACAGTTGACGAATAGCTTTGTGGGTTGCAAAAGTCTCGGCTTCTGTACTAACCGATGAGTGAACGACCCACTGTGTGCTTACTCAATCGTTGGGAATAATGAAGTCATCGAGATCGATGAATTTTGGTAAAGAGATGAAATAAGAAATATTTCCTCAATGTACGAGACGATAACTCGGAGAGATATTGGTGTTTGGAGGAGTCAACAGATCGGTTGAAGGTGCAAACTATTTGGGCATGTGAGAGAGGGAGATTTGATCCTGAGTAACTGGAAGTCATGATTGCTGATATCCATAGGAGAGAGTTGAGTGACATGGAGATTGGAATCTGCATAGACTCAGATATCGACTTTCTAATTTAGATGCCCCATACAAAGAAAATACATTTATAATTACTTCATCGGATATATTCTGTGACATACAGGTTTGTCTGTCTCATATATATGTAAGTATGTATGTATGTATGTATGTAAGTATGTATGTATGTCGAGGCGCGATGGCCCAGTGGTTAGAGCAGTGGACTCGCGGTCATAAGATCGCGGCTTCGATTCCCAGACCGGGCGTTGTGAGTGTGTATTGAGCGAAAACACCTAAAGTTCCACGAGGCTCCGGCAGGGGATGGTGGCGAACCCAGCTGTACTCTTTCACCACAACTTTCTCTCACTCTATCATCCTCTTTCTGTTGTACCTGTACTTTAAAGGGCCAGCTTTGTCACACTGTGTCACACTGAATATCCCCGAGAACTACGTTAAGGGTACACGTGTCTGTGGAGTGCTCAGCCAATTGCACATTAATTTCACGAGCAGGCTGTTCCGTTGATCGGATCAACTGGAACCCTCGACGTCGTAAGCGACTGAGTGCCAACAACATTTATGTATGTATGTATGTATGTATGTATGTATATATGTATGTATGTATGTATGTATGTATGTATGTATGTATTTGTGTGTGTGTATGTGTGTGTGTATCTATCGATCACCCTCGCAGATATTGTTATACACCGCTGATCACAATGCGCGAAAGCTTTACGAAAGACGACAACACGCTAGCGAGGCGAGTAGGCCAACATTCCCGCATTAGGGACCACCAGTCCGTCGCACGATTACCTATTAACAGCTAAATAGAATCAAAACCATGATCTTGCTTGTATTACCCTAACCACCAGACAATGTTCTTTCATACACACACGCTCGTACACACAGACACACACACATGAGAGAGATAGAGAAAGAGAAAGAGAGAGAGAGAGAGAGAGAGAGAGAGAGAGATGGAGAGAGAAATAAAGCGTATTTATGTATAAATATGTGTATGTAGATATCTTTGTGTGCATGAATATATCTGCTTTTATTACTTTTGGATGTCCAACGGGCTAATAAGCATATCACTGTATTTTCGACGACGTGTGTTACAGCTCAGACTAAATAAATATTAAAAGGAATCGCTAATTTGAACACACTGTCTTGTCTGTTTAACCATCCATAAGCACATTTTTTCTCTGTATACATCATCACTGTTTCTGTCAACCAAATTGCACATGTAATGTTATAGGAAAACGAACCTATAAAATACCAAAAAAAAAGAATAATAAAAAAAAAAAAGCACTGACAAAATTTGTCCAAAGTAGAATCGAACTCACAACCAGCTGGCTGCGAAATTATTTCCTTTATTATATTCGATGGCAGTCCCCATAATACCCGAACAGGCAACGCCTAAAGAATATTATGATAATGCGTGTGGATATGTAGACATGCTTACATAAAATCTCACCCTTGCTGTCAAAATACAGGACCAGATACGGTAATAGCTTGGGTTTCAAGGGTCCACAGCTCTAGAAGATTTCAACGAAGGAGTTTAAAGACCTACATGGGGTGAATGTAGATGCCTTGAAAACTAAACTGAATCTCCTACAGTGAACAGTCCCAGATGAGCCAACTTCACTGCAGGGATGCGGGAGAGATGGTAGCAGCATCAAATTCCCTCGTTCACCGAACGCCAACTGTTCAAGGAGGATTCATGAAAGTGTAGCAACACGAGTTGGCAGTGACCATGCTGGAGCTCTAAATTCGAAAGTAGTAAAAGAATAATATATATATATATATATATATATATATATATATGCATACACACACACAAATATGGAGAGAGAGAGAAAGAGAGAGATACATAACAACGCATATTGATATATATGTATATATATATATATATATATATATATATATATATATATATATATATATATATATATGCATATATATTTATATATGTATATACAGACATATATATATGTGCATATATATATGTTGGTATTAAGAGAAAGATATACTACATACGTGACAATACATATGCATATATATGCACACACACACACACGCACATATATATAAGTATATACGACTATATATATATATATATATATATATATATATATATATATATATATATATATATATATAAATATTTTCTTCGCATTAGTATATGTATGTGTAGGTATTTGCGTTTGTAGAGAGCCATTTTGTTCGTCTGTGTATTTGCGGCAGTTTGTATAATGACATAACGGCAACGGAGTTTTAATAATTTTCCCAGCAGGACGAATTTACTGTTTATTAGACCGTAAATATATGTGCAAATATTTTCCAGAACTTTCTACTCTTATCCGCCTTCCAATTCTGAATATCTCATTTTCGAGTTTTAATATTGTGCTTTTGTCCAGAGTTCTGCTGTTTCCATAGCATCTGAACAACATTAATTGCTGTGTGTGTGTTCTCTCAGTGGTGGGATGTTTGTTTTTTCTATGTAATATATATATACACATACACGCACACAAACAGACTTATATATGTATACATACCTACATACATACACACACACACTCACATAAAAATATAAATATGTATATATGTATGTATATATGTATGTATATATGTATGTATGTACATATTTGTAGTGCGATATGTTCTTTCTTTGCATGTTGATATGTTTTATCTATGTTAATATGTTTCTACACGCCGATATGGCTTTTTTTTCTTCTTGGCTTTTGTCTGTATGGTGATATGCTCATTGAAATGATATATCTCTGAAGTAAGTGATATGTTTTTATACTTTTTTGTGTAAGTTATCTGCATATTTACAGTCTATTGTTGTTGCTGTTGTTTTCGTTATCGCTGTTGTTTAGTTCTTTGTCATTGCGGACTTAGCAGACGTCCGAACAAAGGTTTTCCACCAGTAGTGATCCCATGTCCTCTTAGATATTGCCTGTCTATGTTTAGGAATACACTATCCAATGTGACATTTCCTTTTTTTCTAGAATGTAATGGCTAGTTTGAGAATGTTTTGGTTCCTATTTCTAACACATCAAATAGCTGAGGAGGGGCTGAAACGTTCCCGGCTTTAAGGGTATCGTGAAAGGTCTTGTAGGAGGCTCCACCTTCCGAGTTCTTTTACGGGGCTTAGAAAAACCAAAAGACCGCTGTAATAAGTGTGAACCTGAAAGTGGAATATATTGAATAAAATCATTATTAATTGATCCTCCTGTATTTTCTTTTACCTAAAGCCAGGAGCTTTTCAACTACCCACCACATATTAGAACCTTCCTTGTTGGGACCATTTAAACATGGCGACATATACGTTTTACTATGATAATAATGTTTTGTGCTTGACGATACGTTATCAGTATGAGGGATACGGTCCTTAAAATGTGATATATGCCTCTCTTTTGTGATATGTTTTCTCTATGTTGATAAATTCCGGTTGGAGGTTCAACTTCCGAGTTCTTTTACGGGGCTTAGAAAAAGTGAAAGATCACTGCAATAAGTGTGTGAATCTGAGAGGGGAATATGTTGACTAAAATGCTTAACTAATCCTCCTGAATTTTCTTTCACCCAAATCTTGGAGCTTTTCAACACCTGCCACGTATTAAAGCCTTCCTTGCTGGGACCATTTAAACATGGCGACATATACTTTTTACTACGATAATGTTTTCTGCTTTTTGATACGCTATGAGTATGAGGAATACCGTCCTTGGAAGATGATATATGTCTCTCTTTTGTGATATGTTTTCACTATGTTGATAAATTCCGGTATGATGACAGTGTTGTAGTTATTGTATTTTTTTTAGCTCACATTTGGCTCCGATCGGGTAGATATACGATTATATGTATTCTAGCTGTGAACATCGAGTCGTTTTTTTTTTCTAGGCATCGTCAAGCCCGGAATGTATTATCCGAAATGTCCTTTCTACTTATAAGATGATAATTTGTTATTTCAGGGGAATTTAGCAACTGTTCTTTTTTTATCAGGTTGGGTGATTTTATAGAGCCACACCCGGTTTCTCTATGGTGATAAGTTTTCTCTATATTTTATGTATCTCCTACACGATTATATGCTTTTTTGAGTTGGCATATTTTTGATATTGTTTATATATTTTCCTCTTATATGTTGTTATATTCTAATGCATGATGATAAGCTTACTGAATAGTTTCATGTGTTTTTCTGTATGATATATTTCTTATAAGAACGATATGTTTATTGAGCGGTTCCAATTTCTATTTTGTAAACGGAGTGAAAGTATTCAAGAATTGAAAAAAAAAAAAAAAAAAAAATTACCAAACCGCAACACAAGTCTAAATTTCTTTAATACTTCCTATTTTCGACTACAACTGTATTTATAAGCCTGATTCTGAGTTATTGTAATTCCGCAGTGTAGTATAACAGATATTTCATTATATTATTTATAAGTAATATTCAGGTTATTGTCTTCATTCTAAACTAAGTCAATATAGAGAAGAAAAACAAAACAGAGCAAAAGAAACTTAAAAGTGAAGTAGGAATACAAATAATATTGGAATTTCTCAAATAATTTCTTCATCTACCAAGGGCAAAGCATTCGTTTGAAGTTCAAATTCGAGTAGGATGGAAAGTATTCTTTTTATAGTCTTTTTTTCTGATATCAGCCAATTTTTATTTTAGGGTTTTAAGTATCAAAATTGTGAGCTGGATGCATATGTACGATGCATTCTAATCGTAAATTTATAACAAGGATTTGCTTTTCTATCACACTTCCCACGATCGCCGCCAGGCGTCCAAACTAGACATGCTGGCAGTTATCTTTTCTTTCTGTTTTTACAGTCTCATAAGTGCGATATGTTGATTGGGTAGTTTCATATTTATTTTTGTAAACGAGAATGAAAAAGCGAAGAAGTGAAAATTATATATTTTATGTGCGAGCATAAGATTTCTGTATAGTTTTATGTGTTTTTTTTTCTGAATTATGATAAGCTTTCGGAACAGTTTCATGTATTTTTCTGTATGATAATATATTTTGTGTTCCATGATAAGCCTCCTACATAGTTTTATGTGTTTTTCGTATGATTTTGTTTATGATGAGGCTGTCAATAATTATTTGTTCTTTCACAAGTTTTACTCATTGCAGTATAGTCGCACTAAGGTAGCGCCATAAAAAAGTATAGTTTCCACTATCGGATACATTACTTTGAGATTGGTACTTATTTTATCGACCTCATAAGAATAAGTTGCAAAGATAACCTGAGCTAGAATTGAACTCAATAAAACATAATTTCAAATTTTCTTTTTTATCTTCATGTTCAATGTGCTAAGGTATTTCACTACATAACTTCAGCCAACATATATGATGCAAACTGTTATTGTCATTAAACAGTAATATGTTAACTATATTGTTTAGTAACTATACAACAGAATGAAAACGCAGACAACAGAGCAGAGCAACCCATGATTCAAAGCGCTCCAACCAATACCATCCCAACTTTCAATCATACAAAGTACATTTAGAACTATGCAATCAAATGTATCATTCTGTTTGTTGTTTTTAATAGGGTGAGATGTAATTCAAAACAAATTTGTCTGCTAATTCTATTTGATTTAACATCCACGTTCAAGATCACTTTTCATCAATGTATGTTGCTTTTGATATGGGAATTTTTTTCATATTTTCTTTAGTTTCTGTATATATATATATATATATATATATATATGTATATATATATATATATATATATATATGTCTCCTATGACGGAATATCCCATATTTTGGGATATCCCAGAAACAGCTGTAAAACGATAAATTTTTAAATTTTTTATAATAACAGTAACGTATATGACTTGATATGTTTGTCTTGCCTTAGCGTTTGTTGTCAGC
>NC_142934.1:110424643-110434643 GCF_046866305.1 Octopus bimaculoides | reverse complement strand
TAATATTTAATTATAAAAGAACAGTAAGACATTTTCTTTTATTAACAGCGAATGACTAAAGGGGTCCAGTAGAAAAGAAGAGGAATCAAAGGAGTCCACAGGTTTTAAATGGTTGAAAACCACTGATCTATAGCACACACTAATAAACAAAATACACTAGAAATATACTGGAGAATAACACTTGCACAGTTTAAAAAATTCCTCACAAATGTAGATCAATCATGTAAGCTCTACCCATATCGCAACCTGACGCCAGAATAAATACACAAACAACACACGCATCAACACTTTACCATATAGCTACGAACATGCTGTTCTAACGATTATAAAGAAATTGATTAAAACAAAACAAAACAAAACAACACGTGATTGCTGACGTGGAGGTCTAACGGTTCAGAAACTTATGGTGGGAAATTTTACAACATAGATTTAGGAGCATTATCGTTCCAAGCTAACAAAGAATTGACGCATAAATATAAAAAGCCTATAAAAGTTAACGATAAATCTGGAAAACATTCCTGTCTTTAATGAATCATGTAAATGAAAGTACAGACATGACATAAGTAAATAGACAGCCCATAAAACATTGTTTTATGTTTATTTTTAAGTTGAAAAGTTTATATCTTTTATTAATGTCCATTTTTGTGTTTAAGTTTCTGTATGTGACTGTTTAATCATGCCACGTACAAAAGAAGTCTTGGAACTGTCCAAATTTCAACGAGGCCGTATCGTGGGTCAATCTGAAGGTGGATCTGGTCAGCGTAAAATCGCAGAAAACTTTGAGATTCCGCTTTCTACAGTAAACAGGGTGATTTTGTAATTCACCAGAGAGGTGTAGGAGGGCCCTCTGACAGGACATTTTGCTTTGTTAAGTGTGGAGGATAAACCTCATTGCAAGGCCTCTGACATAGCAGAACAAGTTGATGTCAGTCCCAGAACAGCTGTCGGGTATCTCCACAAACTTGATTACTATGGCAGAACAGCATGAAGGAAGCCACTTCATTGACTAGCCAACATCAAGAGCTTCTTGGCTATTGGGCCAGTGAGATGATTGAGTGACCGCTAACAATTTAGGACATTATCATATTCTCTGATGCGTCCAAATTTGCTGCATTTTCTAACAGTGGTCGAGTGTAGGTCTGGAGACTCTGTGATCAAGAATTTGACATAAAGAAATTGCTGTCAACAATGAAAGAAGCCAGCTATTCTGCGATGGTCTAGGGCACAATTTGGAGCAATGGTCAATCAGAAATGGTGGAGTGTGATGGAAACATAAACTCAGATAAATATGTGTCCGTATTGTAGAAAGGACTTCTTCCAATCATCTCCAATGGTAAAATGAAGAAGACCTAAGTTAAGGAAAATGGGGCTCTTTGTCACACGGCTAAAAAGACCCAAGATTGGTTGGAAAAGAATGGCGTAAAAACTTCCATGGCTAAGTCATTGACCAGATATGAACCCTATTGAACACATCTGGAACATAATGGACAGGAAACGCCGTAAAAAGAACAAGAAAGCATCCTCAAAGCTTGATCTTTTGAGATTACTGCACGAAACTAGGCAAGAAATTCCCCAAGAGAATATTCGTCATCTGATTAGTAACATGCTGTATAGTATCCTTGCATTGAAAAATGCAATGTATATTTCCAGATTTAAATAAATTTTAATGATTATACTGACATGTTTCGGAACGATGTTCAGTGACTGACTAATGGTTACATTTCAAATCGCTTCATTTTGTGAGTGCAACTTGGCCGAGAATTAAAAAGTTAATTTCCCAATCACGATCATCCGAAATCAATTCCACTGCGGGCGATTCAGGAAAAGTGTTGTTTACCATGGAATCGTTTCGATCCAAGATTTATAGAATAAATTAGGGAAGAAAAATTGCACAGAAGGTTTTGAAGGGATTGTAAATTCTCCGAAAGTGTTTATACCCATGGATATAGAGAATATTAAGCAAATTGCTCGCTATTTCAATGAGTAAACAAGAGTCCCAATGATCAAACAACTAACTTCGCGTCTTCGAAAACGATAGCGATTACTTTACTCGAAATCAACACTAGACTAGAACTTCAGTTGGATGACAGATGCTAACAATTCATTCACTAATTATGCAAAGTGATGCTTTTTATTTCGTAATACCTACTTTCTGCTAGGTGAGCTGAGACAGTGGGAGATAAGAATTTTATCTTCAGGCCAAGTGCAATGATGATGTCTACCAAACAGTATACGTATAGGAAAACAAGTGTTTGAGAATATGCAATCAGACTGAGTATCTAATCAGCGAATGTTTTTTTTTTTATTCTTCTTTCTAGACCTTTAATTGAAGCGAAAAATATTTTATATAAAATAAAAACGAATGCTAGAAACATTATTAGCAAAAATAATTATTTGCTTTTAAAAGAACTAATTAACCATTAGATATAGAAAAACTTTATATAATTATATATTAAATTATATTATATAAAAACACATATAGCGTTTTATATATATATATATATATATATATATATATATATATATATATATAAACTCCACAACCTCCTCAACCCCCACCCTTCCGCACCCCTGACACCCTCCCCTTCAGCTCCCCCTCCCGATTCCATGCCCCCCTCCACCGCCCATTCCACACACTCACACTCCTCCCACCCGGACATCCTAACCCCCACGCCATCACCTCCCCACACCTCCAACAACCCCAACCCCACCCAACCCCATCCCACCTCTTCTCCCCCTCCTCCTCCTCCTCCCCCCGCTTCTACACCTCCTCCTCCCGACCCTACTCACCCTACCACCCCGCTTCTTCACACGGTTGTGACTATACCACCCAATCTCCCCCTGTCCGCCGCTGAGCGCTCGCTCCTTGGTAGGGGCCTCCGCTTCACGCCTCTCACGCCCCATTGTGACGAATTCGGGACTCGCACTGATGTCAGCCAGTTCCTGCGCCGCATCAAACTGTGCGCGTTCTTCCATACGTCAACACAGCGTCCCGACAATCGGGACTACTTCTCGGACCTGGGACGCCGCCCATCCAACTGGACGCCGCCTCCAGGCCAATTCAGTAGCCTAGACTTGTTCGTGGATGACTGTAAGGCGTTGGTCGAGCGTTTCGACTTTAAAAAAAGACCCCTCCGGGCCAATCTCACCCGGGCCGAATCGGTCGCCCTCCGCAATCTCCGCCGCCGTGACGACATCGTCATCAAGCCGGCGGACAAAGGTGGAGCAGTGGTGGTGTGGCGCACGGACCTTTACAGGAGGGAAGCGCTCAGCCAGCTTCACAATCCCCTCTTCTACCGCCTCCTCCCCTCCGACCCCACCCCCTCCTACCAACGGCTTGTGTCCTCCACAATCCATGACCTCATCTCCTCCTCTGCTCTCCCCGCTACCGCCACCAACCTCATCGTCCGCACACCTCGCACCTCCTCCATCTACTTCCTTCCCAAGATCCACAAACCTAACAACTCTGGCCGCCCCATTGTCTCTGCTTGCAATTGCCCCACCGAACTCATTTCAAAATACCTCGACCATATCCTATCCCCGTTAGTTGCTGCCCTCCCATCCCACATACACGACACCAACCACGCCCTTCGCCTCTTCAATTCCTTTTCCTTCCCTCCCGGCCCCTCACACCTCCTCTTCACCCTGGACATCAAATCCCTATACACGGTGATTCCACACAACGATGGTCTCTCAGCCCTCCAATACTTCCTTGACCGCCGCCCTGACCCCACACCTAGCACCCCTACCCTGCTTCGTCTGGCAGAACTCGTCCTCACCCTCAACTGCTTCACGTTCGCCGGAGATACCTACCAACAGGAATCTGGGGTCGCGATGGGGACGAGAATGGGGCCCAATTACGCCAACCTCTTTGTTGGTTACATTGAGGCCCAAGTATTCTCCCAATTCTCCGGTCCTACCCCGGAACTATACGGTCGCTACATAGATGACTGTATAGGAGCCACCTCCCTCTCCCGCGAACAGCTCTGCCTTTTCATCTCCTTCCTCTCCAACTTCCACCCCGCTCTTGACTTTACTTCCACCATCTCTGACACCTCTGTCAACTTCCTCGACATCTCTCTTTCCATCAACCCCCCCTCCAACTCTCTCACTACCTCCGCCTTCTTCAAACCCACTGACTCCCACCTCTACCTCAACTTCTCCTCCTCTCATCCATTCCACACCAAACGAGCTATCCCCTACTCCCAGTTCCTCCGCCTCCGACGTTTGTGCAGCCTGGACCAGGATTTCGAGACCCAGTCCCAGTATCTTGCTCGTCTGTTCATGCATCGAGGATACCCCTCCCACCTTGTCCAATCCGCCCTCGCCCGCGCTCGTCGAATCGACCGCACCACCGCCCTCTCTCCTCCCCCACACCAATCCCCTAACCGTACCCCCTTCCCACTCCGTTTCCACCCTGCCACCCTACCCCTTCGTCGGAGGATCCTACGGGCCTTCCGTCGCCTCCAGCTCGATCCCACTACCCACCCCATTTTCCCCAACCCACCCCTATCCGCTTTCAAACGCGCCCGCAACCTACGCGATCTACTGGTCCGCAGTACCTTCTCCTCTTCCTCCCCACCCCCACCCGGCTCCTTCCCGTGCTCCAGATCCCGCTGTCACACCTGCCCCTTCATCACCAACACTACCTCTGTCACCGGATCGAACCTACAAACATTTCACATTCCACACAGTTTCACCTGCACCTCCTCCAACCTTATTTACTGCATCAAATGTACCCTATGCAACCAACTCTACGTGGGGCAGACGGGCCGCCGGCTGGCCGACCGTTTCACCGAACACCTAAGGGACGTTCGGCTAGGTTCGGACTCCCCTGTCGGCCGTCACTTCCAACTGCCCAACCACTCTCCCTCTAACATCTCCGTTTTTGGCCTCGCCCTGCACCATGGGTCCACTCCCTCGCGACTCCACTTGGAGCAACGCTACATTTTCAACCTTAATTCTTCTTTCCCCTTCGGACTCAACACAGCCTTCTCTTCCTTATGACTCTCCCCTTTACGTCCCTGCAACACTTTACATAATTTTTTTTTTTTAACCCCCCCCCCCCTTCGTCCCCCTTACGTTATATCCATTATTCTCTTGTTATTAGACTTACTTTTTTCTACTTTTTATCTCACCACTACCTACACGCACAAATACCCACACACCTTACATATATACCGCCCACATACATATACCGCCCACATACATGACAAACATACATACGCGCCCTCACACACACATAGCCGAACGCACATATATACACACACACACCCATATATACGCGCACGCCTACATACACAGCCGCATACACATGCACACACAGACACACAGGAGTGCACACACAAAATAACACACATACCTGGCACACATACGCACGCACACACATAAACATACACATACACACCCCTCACATACATAAAACCACACACACACACACATACACACATACACGACACACATACACATATACACACAGGCACACATACACATATACACACATGCACACACACCTCTCACATACACAATACTCACTCATATACATAACACATACGCACGCACGAAAACATACACAATATACACATACACGCACGCACAAAAAATATACACACACGCGCACACGGAAACACATACAGACATACATAAACACACACACACCCGTACCTAACACTCACAATCCCACACACACACGCACATCCACACATATACACACACATGTACACACCCACATACACACACACTTCTCACCAACACTACACACTCACACAGACACGCATACAATCATACACACATGGGCATAAACAACACACGCATATACAATAGCAAACACACGCACACACACGTACACAGCAACGCACATACACACAACATACACATACACACAAACACACACGCACGCACAGAAAACATACACATACACACACGCGCACATACAAAATACACACACACACGTACACGTGCCTAACACCGACAACCCCACACAAACACGAACACACACACACCCAAACAACCACCTGTTGACCTTCTACCTACACTGTCTACAGCGTCCACTAACCAGTCCTGCTACTAATTTCTTCCACTACGTCATACACACACACACACACACACAAACACGCTAACAGATAAACCACCAAACCATGCACACACACACACACACACATACATACGCACACACACGTTCTGTTATCACACACACACTCGCAGACTTTCGCACGCGCACCGATATTCATCTCCCTTTTTCACTCTCCTATCTTAGAAAGAACTTTTCCCCCACTACCTCCTCTTCCGGTCTTTTCATCATGTAACCTCGTGGGCATCGGTACCATTTTCCTCTTTCTCCGTTCTTCCATTCTCCGAACTTTCCATCTTTCCGACGAAGGGCTACGCCCGAAACGTCATGCACTCTCTCTTTCCTTTCCTGAGCGTCCAATAATACTATCCATATCACGTCCTCACTTTGTTGTTTTTTTGTTTTTTTGTTATTGTGTTTTTGAACTATATATATATATATATATATATATATATATATATATATATATATATATATATATATATATATTTATATATATAATTTTACTTCGTGAAGTTAAGTGAATATTTCGAATATAATTCATAAAAGTATTTTTTCAATTTTAATTATAAATCTTATAAAATTATATTTAAATCATAATAAGACAATGCAATTAACTACAATTTGAATTAATTATAATTCATCATAATTAGTTATAATACATCATACGTCATAAAGACAAATAATCTTAGTTACGAGCTACATTTTTATGAAATTACTTATAATTCGTAATTACACGAAATTAATTAGATGTTCATTAATCACATCTTTTTTTTGTTTTCAGTTAGTTAAAAGCACAATTAAGTATAATGTTTGATTAGATGATATTTAGTTAATTCATTATTTATGAATCTTAATGAGTTACCAAATTATTTATAAATGACACTTAGTACAAAGATTATATAAAATATTTTATCGATCACAATTTGCGATGAATTACTTACAAATCATAATTACATACAAAATTATTTATTAAACATAATTAAGTCTAAAATTGGTTATCAATCATGAGTTATGAAATAATTTAATATGCATTTGTTATATAATTTATTATAATAATAATCTATCACTCATAATTTATTATAATAAGTTATAAATCCCAGTTTATTATAAAAAGAATTATAAATCATAAGCAAACTCAAGATTAGTTATTGAAAATAGTCAAAAACTAATCTATCATTGATGATCTGTTGTAAATTGTTTATAGATCATAAGCAGATATTAGATTATCTATAAAAGATAATTAGGTATTATATGTTTTCCAATTTTGGCCAAGGCCAGGAATTTCGGAATGTAGTTAAGTCGATTGCATCCACCCCAGTGTTTCTTAACTGACACTGATTTTCTCGACCTCGAAAAGGTGAAAGGCAAATCCTTTCATCTGGCAGCATTTGAACTCAGAACGGTAAGATGTACGAAATGCCGCTAAGCATTTTATCCGGCACGCCAATGATTCCGCCAGCTCGCCGCCCTAAATAGTATAGAAATTACGAAACACGATTAATTATAACATTATTACGATTAGTCATAATCGTAATCATAATTAATTATCATCAAAGAAGGTACTGGAATGTCTTCAGTTTTTGTCAACCCCATCTCAGAACTGCAGTTTCTCCGTCAAGTGTAGAGTAAGAATGCGCATCTGGTCTCAGTGATGTTTCCATGACTTCATAGTTCTCTAGAAGTTAAACAATCCGCTCTATGGAACATCAACTTTTCCATCTTACAGAGATTTGGTCGTTTACATGAGTGACAATCGTTTACATGAGTGACAATCGTTTACATGAGTGACACTATCTAGAAGGATATATTATGCACAACGATCTAAAGAACTTTTAAGTTGGAAAAAAAATGTGTAAAATCCAAAATGAGTGGTCCATCATTAATTCTGGAGGAAAGGCTATGGGATGTTTTACCATAGCCGTTTCAGCGCCCTTTATTTGGTATCACTCATTTGGAACTGACTTATTTCACATCAGAAAGTATCAATATATCCCTCACATTAATGTTTCTCTCGTTCTCTCTCTTTCTCACTGTCTCCCCTTCTCTCTCCCTGTTTGTTTGTATCAGCGTCTAGTTATGTTTGTGTAATGTTTATTTCTCTCTTTCATCAACTCTTTCTATATGTATAGTTCTGTACATGCATGTGTGTGTTTGCCTCCTCCAGTGGCAAATAGTAATGAAGCCAAAACAATGAATATCCAATCAGCCCCATGCCAAATTACCACCGTCTCATTCGGTGGAGGGAACTGATAGTTCGGCAAAAACTCTACAAGCTGCCATCTGAGTTTATCCGAGATACACTCAGTGACAAAAGTATTTTCTATGTACTCGTTCGGTGCTCAAATCTTAGTGACTTGTAGAGTCATACCAAACAACTCTTATTTTAATGTGCTGGTGTATATCAGGCAACATAGTTAGTTAATTAGTTAGTTAAATAGATAGATAGATAGATAGATAGATAGATAGATAGATAGATAGATAGATAGATAGATAGATAGATAGATAGATAGGTAGATAAATGAATAGATAGATAGATACATACATATATACATACATAGAGCAGAGATCTATCTATCTATCTATCTAGATACCAACACAAACCTCGAGGCACCAACGCTAATGGCACGCAAGAACCAACTGGTGATGCAACACATACCGATATTTCACAATGACTTCGGTGAGCAGGTTTAGTCATCGCTTGTTCTACAAGCATTTACAAAGTTACTAAGACCTTGCCTTCCTGAAGAACTTAGCGTAATGTGGAACTTCGTTACAAGAAGCCTATATTTCATTGGCTTCCATCTTACTTGGATGTTAATCGCTAATATGTTTCAGATTATTGACTTGCCCGTCACGGTAAAGTTTTCAGGAACGGAACGTTTACGTAACGCGAAGGATACACATGAATGTCTGTGAAGCTCGTCTTTCCAATCAAGCTACACTCTGTCTCCAAACGAATGTGGTCGGTAGAACGTGAACTGAAACTCCTCAGAATGAAATAATTCATGTTCAGGAAACCATTCAAACCATTCCGAGATAGAGTGTTGATTAGCTCAGTTGATAAACTTATTATAGGATGTTTATAATTTAAGCTGATCGATTACACTGTCCTCTCAGCCGACTTAGATATGATATACATGAAAAGACTACTTTACCGGAGGTTAAAAGCATCTTGTTCACAAAGATTACAGGGACAGCATTATAGAGATTGTAAAGCGGTGGTTAATCGAAGCAATCGTCAACAACCGGTGGCGTGATAACTTGAAAAAGGCAATTAAATATAAGACGATAACGATTAGTACAAAACTAGGTAAAGAAAGAAATATACTGGATATGGAGCTATTTCGGATTAGTAAGGAAATTGCGACCAACGTGCTACAGGTAAGAATAACCTTCGACTATTTCTCCAACGCGAAACATGAACGCTGCTTTGTTATAGTTAGGGCTCATGCTCTAGAGCAAAGGGAAAAGAACGCCGTTAAATGGGCTCAGATGGCGGAGGTACGATGTGGAAACAAAAGTAGAATTCGTTCTTTGATGAACCGAGACTGACACATGTTACTCGTGTCCTGGCAGATCTATGCGGTTTTCAGCAGACATTTAACAGTTTGGAGCGATCAATGGGTTAGAGACAATAATGGATAGCCAATCGATGCTCTCTACGTAAGCTGTGATGTTGAGAGAAAAGGCAATAACAGCCATTAAGAGACGGAAAGTATGGAGCAAGTGCATACCTGATGAATCGACCGATGTGGATAGTCCGTTCTTTAAGTTTGGAGAGTATAAGTCAGACCTGGTTGGGAACCACTAAGCATACCTCTACTGCAAGAGGCTGTAGAATAGGAGAATTCCCATTTCTGTGAGTCGGATGTCATACACATTCTATACTAGGTGTATTGTTCATTTCATTTTCCCCTTCACTCATTT
>NC_142934.1:110419643-110422143 GCF_046866305.1 Octopus bimaculoides | reverse complement strand
TGAAATTGAAAACTTACGTAACATTTGCAGTTTTTGACATTAGAGGGGCTCTTCATCGGACTTGGATCAAAGGTTCGATCTTACATTGTGCTTCTTCCAGACTTTTTCTTTTACTTATATGTATATGCACATACACACATGCAAGATACATACATACATATAGGCGCAGGAGTGGCTGTGTGGTAAGTAGGTTGCTTACCAACCACATGGTTCCGAGTTCAGTCCCGCTGCGTGGCACCTTGAGCAAGTGTCTTCTACTATCGCCTTGGGCCGACCAAAGCTTTGTGTGTGGATTTGGTAGACGGAAACTGAAAGAAGGACGTCGTATATATGTATATATATATATATATATATATATATATATATATATATATATATATATATGTATGTATGTATGTATATGTGTGTATATGTTTGTGTGTCTATGTTTGTCCCCCAACATCATTTGACAACCGATGCTGGTGTGTTTACGTCCCCGTAACTTAGCGGTTCAGCAAAAGAAGCCGATAGAATAAGCACTAGGCTTACAAAGAATAAATCCTGGGGTCTTATTTGTTTGACTAAAGGCGGTACTCCAGCATGGCCGCAGTCAAATGACTGAAACAAGTAAATGAGTAAAAAAGTAAACGCATACATACATACATACATACATATATATATATATATATATATATATATATATATATATATATATGTATATATGTGTGTGTGTGTGTGTGTCTTCATCACGCCTACAATCACTTGGCAGCCGGTGTTAGTTCGTTTGCGACCTTATAAACTAGCAGTTCGGCAAAAGGGACCGAGAAATACCAGTGTCAGTGCTATCGAAAAAAAATTCGAAACCCTTAAATACGATGCCCCAGCATGGCCGCATTGCAATAACCTAAACAAGTAGAAGATAAAAGCTAAACGATGTCTGCAGCATTTTGAAATCAATGAAATGGACCTATGTAAACAGGTGTCTCCTCCTTGGCAAACACATTGCGCAGTAACTACATTCCGTGACGGACTAGACTAAATACCATTAGCACTAACACCCATCAACATCACCGCTACAGACGACAGCAACAACAATAACAACAAGAAATAGCAACCAAAAGGACCGCCGACCATGACTACTACGGCGACGAAGGTCACTACGACTCTGACGATCACCGTCACTACGATTACCACCAGTGACCACCCCGTCCGACATACTAGAGAACAACGATGTTTCTCAATGCTTACAGCCATCACCACAACTACCACCACCACCGCTACCACAACCACAACCACCACCACAACCACAGCCACTACTACTACTACTACTACTACTACTACTACTACTACTACTACTACTACTACCGCAAACAGCAGTACCACCACCACCACCACCACCACCACTACTACTACTACTACTACTACCACCAGCATTAGTACCATCAGCACCAACGCTACTACTACTACTACTACTGCTACCACCACCACCGCCACCACCACCACTACTACTACTACTACTACCACCACCACCGCCACCACCACCACTACTACTACTACTACTACTACTACTACTACTACTACTTCCACCACCACCACCACCACCACCACTACTACTACTACTACCAACGGCCACAAAACGCAAATGGCTACTACGACCCAAAGGGCACCACAACCATCACCTATATAAACAAAACATCATACCAAAATGAAGACGGGCTCCATGCGCGGCTCCCCCTCCAGCATATTACTACGACCATCAACATCAACGCATCTACCAACACCACCACCACCACCGCCACCACCGCCACCTCCACTATCACCTTAACGAAAAACAACACTACAACACAACGGTGGCGACGACGACGACGACGACGACGACAACCACCACCCCACCTCCACCACCGCCACTACCACTACCACTACCATAATTTCAGTTCAGTAACAATAATAACAACAACAGCCGGAAGCCAGCAGCGAATACCAACCACTGCAACCAACACTTCGCAAATATCAACCGCCACCACGCGAACCACCACCACCACCCACCCACCTTCGTGACTATCAAGCCATATCTACTGCAGCCATTTTAATAATTAGACTATAATAAACAAACGTAAAGGAAAACACACACACACACACACACACACTGAGACACATACACATACAACACGGATACTGGGGCGAGATAACAACGTAATAATAATAATAATAATAATAATAATAATAATAATAATAATAATAATAATGATAATAATAATAATAATAATAATAATAAAGGAAAAAGGGGAAATAAAGAAGGAAGAGAGAAATTTGGGAAAAATGAAAGTAAAAGAAGAAAAAACCAATTTCGTCTATCACTAAACAAATTTAATCTACTCAAAAAGCTTTTTGTCTATAAAATGTACATGTTTATATAACATAAACGTAAGTGTATGCGTACACATACACAGACACGTACACACACACACACCTACCCTAACATATATACATTTGCATGTGCATATATATATATGTATATATA
>NC_142934.1:110394643-110417143 GCF_046866305.1 Octopus bimaculoides | reverse complement strand
AAATCGCGGTCGTAGGATCGCGGTTTCAATTCCCAGACCGGGCGTTGTGAGTGTTTATTGAGCGAAAACACGTAAAGCTCCACGAGGCTCTGGCAGGGGGTGTTGGCCAACCCTGCTGTATTTTTCACCACAAATTTCTCGCACTCTGTCTTCCTGTTTCTCTTGTTTCAAAGGGCCAGCCTTGTCACACTGTGTCACGCTGAATCTCCTCGAGAACTGCGTTAAGCGTACGCGCGTCCATGGAGTGCTCAGCCACTTACACGTTAATTTCACGAGCTGGTTGTTCTGTTGATCGTATCAACTTGAACCCTCGTCGTCGTAACCGACGGGGTGCCACGATATATGTAAACATATATAGACACCCGCGAGCCGATTAAAATGCATACTAGAGTATAATTGCTATATTTACTCTTCTGAAGAAATATTCGTCACATGATTGATTATAGGAGAATTCATGAAAATTTTCAGCAGCAACGTAAAATCTATCGATCGATTAAATTTATTACGGAGTATGAAGTCTGCTTCGAAAGGAACCGAACTTCCTCAAGAGTACCGTCAAGCAACTAGAGCAGCGATGTCACGATTGTAGATTTGAATTGGTAAATCTTATCTTTAGTTCAGTCTGTGATCGATCTATATGCAGAAGAGTAAAAATGTCTGTTCATTTAACATGATAATTTCAACAGCGTTCGGATGAAATCATATTTCAAATTTCTGAGTAATACGTTTACAGACTTTTAACGTTTCCAAATAGACGATTATTTGCACTGCACACATTCGCACACGGTGTGTTAGTGTCTTTAAAAGGGATTAAAATCTAACGATGACGAGCCACATTCTAGGGTTAATATGCCCTTGGGGTTCCATATAAGATGTTATTGTTAATGTTTATTTGCAATAAATTGGTTATAATACATAAAATGTTTTATCCATATTTTCATACATCTCCTTATAATTCTTTTATTCTTTTACTTGTTTCAGTCATTTGATTGTGGCCATGTTGGAGCACCGCCTTTTAGTTGAAGTAATCGACTCCAGGACGTATTCTTTGTAAGCCTAGTACTTATTCTCTCGGTCTCTTTCGCCGAACCGCTAACTTACGAGGACGTAAACACACCAGCATCGGTTGTCAAGCGATATTAGGGGGAGAAACACACACACACACACACACACACACACACACACACACACACACACATATATATATATATATATACATATACATATATACATATACATATATACGACAGGCTTCTTTCAGTTTCCGTCTACCAAATCCACTGACAAGGATTTGGTCGGCCTGAGGCTATCGTAGAAGACACTTGCCCAAGGTGCCACGCAGTGCGACTGAAGTTGGAACCATGTGGTTGGTAAGCAAGCTACTTACCACACAGCCACTCCTACGCCTAACATACATACACACACGCACACACACACATATATGCATTTGTGTGTCCCTCAAATCGCTGCTTACTCTCTACACTATATCTAATACAAACATCTCACGTACGCATCTCTTTCAATTGCACTTGGCTCCTCTTATATACGTACCAGATCTGACACACACGCGCTGCCTCTTTTATAAGTACATGTAGCCTGTCTCTCTTCTCTCTTCTCCCTTCTCTCTCCCCCTCACCTCCCTCTTGCAATCTCTCACCATCCAAATAAATTCCTTAACATCTCTCTGTGATTTTACCAACATCAATAACAACACCAGCTGATAATCGTCAGATAACCTTCCACCGTTGGAAGATCGACCAATGACTAACAGCCAAGCTGAGGACAAGAGGGAAAAAAAAACATAATCACAAATAAAATACAACTAAACAAACAGACAACAGATGACCACCAATACACAGTAACAACAACAACAACAACTAAAGAATTATAACTATAAGTTCTTTTATTCATTTATTCTTTTACTTGTTTCAGTCATTTGACTGTGGTCATGCTGGAGCACCAACTTCAGTGGGGTCTTTTGGTCGAACAAATCGACCCCAGGACTTTTGCTTTGTAAGCCTAGTACTTATTCTATCGGTCTCCTATGTCGAATTGCTAAGTTACGGGGACGTAAAAACACACCAATATCTTTTGTCAAGTGATGGTGGGGCGAGGACAAACACAGACACAAACACACAAATATATATATACATACACACACGCATACACACACACACCCACACACACACACACACACACATATACACGACGGGCTTCTTTCAGTTTCTGTCTACTAAATCCACTCACAAAGTTTGGCCGGCTCGAGGCTATAGTAGAAGACACTAGTCCGAGGTACCACACAGTAGGATTGAACTAGCAACCATATGGTTGGAAAGCAAGCTTCTTACCACATAGCCACACACACACACTCACATACATAATATACAAGCACTTCATTGGTCACGACGATACGCCTTCCAGTTGATCCGGTCAACGGAACAGCCCAAGGGCATATCGTGTAGTGGTTAAGAGCGCGAGCTACTAACTGCAAGATTCCTGGTTCAGTCCCATTGCGTGGCACCTTGGGTAAGTGTCTTCTACTATAACCTCGGGCCGACCAAAGCTTTGTAAGTAGTTTTGGTAGACGGAAACTGAAAGAAGCCCGTCGTATATATGTATATGTATATATATATATATGTGTGTGTGTGTGTGTGTGTGTGTGAGTGTGTGTGTGTGTGTGTGGTGTGTGTGTATATGTTTGTGTCTGTGACTGTCCCCCAACATCGCTTGACAACTGATGCTGGTGTGTTTACGTCCCTGTAATCTACCGGTTCGGCAAAATAAGATAGAATAAGTACTAGGCTTACAAAGAATAAGTTCTGGGGTCGATTTGCTCAACTAAAGGTGGTGCTCCAGCATGGCCAAAGTCAAATGACTGAAACAAGTAAAAGAGTGAGTAAAGAGTAAGAGAGTAATAATATCGAAATGTACCTTAGGAATGAGAACCCAGGTTCGAAATTTCCCCAAGACACCTGATGAAGGCTGGAGGGTATATCAACCGAAACGTTGTGTTAACAATAAACAAGATGAGTACAAATATCCGTCAAATGTAAATAATGTAAATAATGCACGGAATAGCCTGTTCGTTAAATTAACGTGCAAGAGGCTGAGTACTCCGCAGACACGCGTACACTTAATAACCTAGTTCTCAGGAAGATTCAACGCGACACAGAACACGTCAAGCCTGGCTCTTTTGAATTACATGTCCTATTCATTTTTTGCTAGCTGAATAGACTAGAGCAACGTGAAATAAAGTGTGTTGCCCAAGCACATAACACGCCTCCGGGTATCGAACTCAAGACCTTACGATCGTGTGTCGAATAAAAATGGCAAACATTAAAACTACGATTTTTGTCGAATAGGGTACTATGATGATTAATCTTGTTACCCTGTCTAAACGTATACCTGCTCACTATTCCACGTTGCCGGGATACCACTGTACTACTGTCTCGTACACGATACCGCTACACAAAGATATTCCTGACATTGTCCAGACAATGCTGCAGAACCATTTATTCTTATTCTACATAAATAAATCACAGAGAAATTTGGTTCCACAGCAACAGACTTGAAGTAGTACCAAACAAATCATCCTCCTCCTCCTCATCATCATCATCATCGTCGTCATCATCATCATCATCATCGTCACCATCATCACCATCATCATCATCATCATCACTGTCATCATCATCATCATCATCATGAACACCACCTATACCGTTATGACTACGAGGCTGATCACCACCACCAACACCATCATACACAACTTCATCATCATCATGTTCATCATCATCTTCATCCTCATCCTCATCATTGTCGTCGTCGTCGTCGTCGTTGACCTCACTATCACCACCATGAATCGCCACTACCACCACCACGACCGTCGTCGTCATCTAAATGATGAATGGTAGAGCAATAATCAGCTTTCATAAGTATTTCACCTCCGACACCACAACCAGTACCACCCGCATCACCACCCAACCACCACCATGAGCACTACCACCACCACCAACAATACTACCAATATCACCAACTCAAACACCATCAATAACAGTAGCAGCACCACCACCTCAGCTACCTTCAACACAGCTACTAACATCACCAACACATCAGCTAACACTTCCCCCCCACCCCCAAAGCAACCAAAGCCAAAAACCACCACCACCACCAGTCTTAGAGTGGTAGATAGATGTTATTGTTATCAGGTCGATTGGAATATTATTTTTATGCAAGAATTTATCGTTAAATTATTCTTGGAACACCCATAGTTTTATACAAATTAATGAGTAAAATTATTTTTACTGATCTTCACTAAGTTTTCCATTATTTCTGTGAAATTATTTGAACCAAGAACACTGTAGTTTGATAGAAATATAGAAATGTGGTCAAGAATGAATTAAGAAGAAATACCTCTGACACTCTTGAATATAAATCTTATCAATGTATACGTATATACATACGTACATACATACATACATATCGTAAGAAAGTGATATAAAATAATATAAAACTGTAATTTACGTAGTACAAACAACATTACTTGATTCGAATCTCAATGCGGTGGGTAGAGTATGTATGTATATACAGAGTATATATATATATATATATATATATATATATATATATATATATATATATATATATATATATATACTCTGTATATACATACATTTATACATACATGCATACATACACACATATATATATAATAAATATTTTGGTCAAATAATTATAATTCGTTTATTGTGTTTAAATGCTGAATAGAGCACCGGCACAGTTTAGCCTGTCTGTTGTCATCCGCAGTTGCGGTACACTTCCATTGGATCTACTTGAGCAGAGGTTCCCAAACTTCTTGGGCCACTGCCCACCTCATGGCCACATAATACCCCCGGCGCCCCAAGCCTATTTTTATGCATAAATAAATATTTTATATTTTACTAATTTATATATACTATGAATCATTTGATATTTGATGTATTATATAATTTGCATATTATATAATAATATTATAATAAATTCATAGCCTCCCCCAATCAACTGCCTTCCTACCAACGCCTCGTTTATCTCTACCTGGATTGTCTTAACGACTACCGGAGGGCGGTAGCGTCCACTTTGAGAACCTATGTACTTAAACACCGCAGTGGCAGTTAGGGTAATAGTATTAATTAATAGTAGGAGATGGATTTCGTATTAGACATTTATTATGTGCAACATATGTTTCGACCCACTAGTCTGGTTGTCTTCAGGTACATTGAGAAAGAGGCCTCTCTAGAGGTTTTTAGTGTTAGCTGGCTTGTTGTTGTATGCCTATCAAGTTAGGGAATGAATAAAAGCTAATGATATTATAGAAACGCAAACATTTCAAATCTGAACGAGGAACACTTAAGTTCCAGTTTAAATATGCCTATGAATAAGAGAAAGCGGATTGAGCCGTATGCTTTGTTGCATAAACTACGATCGTTTCATCGTCATGTTACCAAATATCATTGCCGAAATATTAATAAAATATAGAATTACAAATCGTAACTGGCGCAGTAACACATATATATTCCTTTTATCTTTTATTTTTTAATATTGTTTCGGTCATTAGACTGCGGCCATGCTGGGGTATCGTCTTGAATTATTTTTAGTCGAATGAATCGATCATAGTACTTGATTTTTTTTTTGGGGGGGGGGGGGGGATTTTTTTTTTTTGCTTGTACTTATTCTATCGACTTCTTGGGCCGAACCGCTACTTACAAGGACGTAAATACACCGATACCGGTTGTCAAGCGGTGGAGTGGAATAAAATCAGACACAAAGATGCACAAACACACACACACACACACACACCCAAACACGCACATATGTATATGCCATGGGCTTCTTTCAGTTTGCGTCTACTAAATCCACTCCCAAGGTTTTGATAGGTCTGAGGCAATAGACCTGCAGCTGCAGGAGTGGGACTGAACCCCGATCCATGTGGTTGAGATGCAAGCTTCGTACCATACAGCCTGACCCTACGTACGCCTTTAGGTGTGTGTGTGTGTGTGTGTGTGTGTTTATGGATGAATGTGTGATGAAGGTGAGTGTTTGCGAGCTAACAGCTCAGAGGTGAATGCTCCGAACAAGACGCTATGAAATAAATATTTTCTTTCTTTTCTTTTTTAATAGAAAAAGGGAAAATAACTTGAACGCCAGAAGTTGTTATCTGTCCAAGAAAAGTGAACATGTACATTTGAGATTCACCAGTAACTTCGTTTTGAAGAAAGACGAGACAAAACGGCAAAAGGCACTTATATAGCAACCGTGTGGGTCTGGAATTATTACTACATAAGTTATATTCAACCAATCTAGAATTCAGTAGAAGTATTTAAATATTTAAATAAATAAACAGACTTTTAGATATTTCTTGTAATTAAAACCCAAATCAGACAGAACTAAAACATTCCAGTCGAAACTAGCATGTCACTTTCTCTTTTTTATAGTTTTCAGACTGTAATGGTGATTTGAGAAAGATTTTGCTGTTGTTTCTTGTAGGTCGAGTTCCAAGTTGAGGCGCCATCATATCCTAAAGATATTTACAGTTGATAAAGCTGGAGCGGCTAGAAGTCTATAGAATTGCAATTTAGAACATGAGGGAAAGATTGAGGCGACTACACTACTTTACACGATTCACAAAATTAGTTGCCCATCAGACCTAGAGTCACACATAAAACACACACACACACACATACACACACACACACACACACACACACACACACACACACACACACGTAAAAAAACAAAGACAAAAACCAATACACCCACATTGAGACATACACCCACATAATTATTACACAAAAGAACTCAATTTATTCACTCATGTATACGTGACTGAATCAATCCCCCGTATTTTCTTTACAACCCCATCCAACTAGCGTTTTATGACACTAACAATAACACAGCAATCAGAGAGACAGACATATATATATATAAGAAATACTATGGATGTATAAACACATACCGACAATGACACATACATGTGCACACGCATACACACACACGCACACGTATACGTAGGTGTGTATGGTATATGCGTGTGTATGTGTATGCGCATCTATGGCTCTGTATACCTGTGTGGGTCTGTATTTGTGTATTCACATATATTGTGCACATATCTGCCTGATTGGTTTACTACTACTACTACTACTACTACTACTACTACTACTACTAATACTACTGCTGCTGCTGCTGCTGCTAATGCTATACTACTACACATGCGCACACGCATACGTACACTAACAAATACATTCGTACCTACATACACACGCTCACGTGTATATGTGTGTATATGTGTGTATACGTATATATATGTATGCATGTGTATGTGTGCGCATGCAACTTGTTACTTCAGCAGAATGTTTACAATTCACTCCTATCTGCATAAAAGAAGAAAAAAACTAAAGCTAATAAATTAAGAATCAAACAATTGCCACCTGTGATGAAGAATTCAATAACACACACTTTCAATGTTTAGTGTGCACTATTTTTCCGCTGTCTACTGCACCAAATGACTGCGCACAACCATAGTTACTTTTTTTTTTTTAACACCACAGATTCATATGTCAATGTTTAGTCTTGTAACCAATAGCATAGGAGTGTCAATTGAAAATTTTTGTTCGTATCAAGTGTATTTTATTTAATCATTTATAAAATTTTATTTTGTCTTAGTCGAGGAAGAAAAAGCAGCACCGATTTCCATTTTGTAGGACCGCCAAAACTGGTGGGGACAAATGGAATGTTTAGCGGCATTTCGTCCGTCATAACGCTCTGAGTTCAAATTCCGCCGATGTCGACTTGGCCTTTCTTTCTTTTGTGTTCGATAAGGTAAGTGCTAGTGAAAAACTGCGGGTCGATGTAATCAACTTACTCACTGATTCGAAATTACTGGCTTTGTGTCAAGATTTGAAACGAATATTACTGGGGGACGTCATGTATAATAGTTTTGTATGTGATTGATAGATGAATATATTTCATGCATTTATTCCTTTCTTCCTTTTGGGAAATCAGTCTTCCACGATCCCATACCATTCAGATCAATCTTTAATGTATCTCTATGTCTTGATCCAAGTTCACAATTGAAGTCCATTACTTTCAGTCAGATTTTAACAGTGCAACGCTAGGTATTGTTTGGCTGCGCTAGGCCATCGCTCTACATCTATTCTCAGCGTATGATCAAGCCATTTGATCCGCCAAGGCATATAGTTTAAAGAATGCCTTCTGGTTTGCAACTGGTTTTATGCCACAAATTCTCATCTACATTTATGCCAGAAAGAGTAACAACTTTTAGTGAAAGAATGGCATGAGAAACTGAACAGGCTGCAACCAGTGTTTCTTTATACATCCACCAAACACCCTTATGGTAGGAATACTCAAATATGCTTTTTAACATCAGTACAGGACCATGAATTAGAATGAGAAATGGTAAACAGAAAAATCAATCTTAGTAGACTGCATATAACTCCAGCGCATTATGAGCAACTGTTTTATTGACCTCAGAGTAGTGAAAGCTTAAATCAACCTTGGTGGGTACTGAAATATATACAACACCAGTATTATATATATATATACATACATATAGCAGAACATACGTACATACATCTAACAGTATATTCGCCATATGACTCTCCTCCTGTAATAAATGATCGTTTCAAATTAAAAGTTCAAATCTCGCCAAGGTATGTTTGCCTTTTATCCTTCAGTGTTTGGCAATATGGTGTAGCGGTGACGTACGAGGAACGATTTAATTGATGATAGGATTATGCTCTATCTACATCAGAATGTGACGTCATTCCTATATTATGACGATATATGTGACGAATTGTCTTGGTTTTAATTGACTCAAGACAGTGCTACAAAACGATCATCATCTCTGAGTCATAAACTAAATTTAAAAGAAAATGGACTAGATAAGATCAAATGTTTTTCCAGTGGACACTCCTTACAGTGAATTACAAAACTATACATTAGCATATAAATTAATGATGTGCAGAAACTCCCCAAATCAATGCTGACTGGATTTGCATCAGTCTATATATAGATGTTTTCGATCTGGTCTGGATTCTTTGCCATCAAATTTGATTGCAAAGAAGCCAAACTAGATCGAAAACATCTATATTTGATCGGGTATTTTTTATCTTTACTCTAGCATTTTTCGAATGATTTCTAATATTAATTCAAAGAGAAGACAGCGAGTTGGAAGAATCGTTAGCATGCCAGTCAAAATGCTTAGTGGCATTTCGTCCGTCTTTACGTTCTAAGTTCAAATTCCGCCGAGGTCGACATTGCTTTTATCCTTTCGGAGTTGATAAGATAAATAGTTAAGCACTGGGGTCGATGTAATCGACTTACCCTTTCTGTCGAGGCCCAAATTTGAAATCAATTTTCATGTAAAGAGAACGGCGCGTGCTGGCAAGATCGTTCGCAGGCCAGGCAAAATGCTTAGCTGCATTTCAGTCATCTTTACATTCTAAGCACAAATTCAGCCGAGACCGTCTTTACCTTTTCTCCATTCGGCATTGATAAAATAACTAGCAGTTAAACACTGCGGTCGACTTAATCCCTACCTCAAAATTGCTTACCTTATGGTAAAATGTGAAACCAATATTAATATAAAGAGACAAATATCTCAACCTGTTTTTTGACTGGTACTTATTATAGTTGAACCCGAGTGAATGAAAAGCAAAGTCAGTCTCACTGGGAACTGAACGGAAACATGAAGATCGAAACTAAATGTCGTTAGTTAGACGCCCTAAAAATTCCTGTTAATATACTACCTTTCTAACCATTTGTACTTATTATCACTATAAGTTAAAACGGGAAAGATTTGAACTAGTGTTTATTTGCATTCGTTTAATGTTCTGAGATCAAATCCAGACTACAATCTTCCAATATCAATGAAACACTGTCTGTCAATAGAAGTAGTGTGTTTAACCAACAATACAACCAGCAACCCGGTGGTGGGGATGTAATAACTAATGCTTTGCTGTATATAGTGGCTTCTGTTTATGATCTAATAGAAAATGACAGATGTCTCATTTATCTCCATGCCTTTCTACTATAGTCAATCAAATGTTGTTGTTGGCACTCCGTCGGTTACGACGTCGAGGATGGAACAGCCTGCTCGTGAAATTAACGTGCAAGTGGCTGAGCACTCCACAGACAAGTGTACCCTTAACGTAATTCTCTGGGATATTCAGCGTGACACAGTGTGACAAGGCTGACCCTTTGAATTACAGGCAGAACAGAAACAGGAAGTAAGAGTGAGAGAAAGTTGTGGTGAAAGAGTACAGCAGGTTTCGCCACCATCCCCTGTCGGATCATCGTGGGGCTTTAGGTGTTTTCGCTTAATAAACATTCACAACGCCCGATCTGGGAATCGAAACCGCAATCCTACGACTGCGAGTCCGCTGCCTTAAACACTGGGCCATTGTGCCTCCACTGTCAATCAAATATGTAGCACATATATACTGTGTGACATTCAAACCATCTTAACTCATCTCCAGCAACTTATAATCTTGTGTAAATAGGTGAAATCGTTCACATCTATTTCTTTTCACAAACTCATAAGCTTCATTCAGCTGATACTTGTTCACAGCTGCCTCAAACTGATGCAATACAAGTGAACTGGAAGCGAGATCATTGCTGGTTGTACGCCTACTTATTGTTAGAAACATTCTTTCATATTGATTTGAGCTCGGTACTGCTTATTACAAATCTTTTTAACAGGCCTTCATATTAATAAATTTCACTCTTATGAGATTCCCAGAACTTAGTGAGCTGAGATGTTGAAGACCTTCTTACAGGTGGAATTATCACAGTAAAAACATTTACTATGAAGTCTTCTTAACCGGATTTCTGTCGAATCTATCAAAGTTCGTGTTAAAGTGTACTAATTCTTTTTAAATTTCTAGCTTCATCACAAGTACGAACATCTTATAGGGGAAGATTATATCTGGTCATCTGATTTAATGCTACATGAGTGAAAGCAAATTGGCTTCGAGATCTTTTGGATTTGTAACAGCAAAGGGCCTTAACTAAATACCTAAAAGGCATTTAATCCGGCATTCATTCGCTTCGAACACTTTGTCACCCTAATGGAAATGCTTAATAATCGATGAAGTTTTAACAAAATTTGATAAAAGCTTGATTTAGAATTCTGAAATGTGAGGAAGATTTGACAATGTCTGGTAGTAAAAATGTCGGAACACTGGAAGAATTTGTAAAATGGTGAACAAAATATCTTGCGAGGTTTAGCTATATTCCTTTATGGTTTAAATCCAAATGCCTTTGAAGTTTACTTTGTCATTTATTCTTCCGTGGGAGAATAAAATTACAACCAGCCGCAGACTGGGGTCAGTGCAAACGAGAATATACTCACAAAAATATATTTTGCGCATAAGTTAATAATTAATATAATTGTCATTAGAGAAGTGAACGAAAGATTTAACGTGCTGTAGAATTTAGTGAGTTCAAAATGTCACCGAAACTAGTTGTACTTGTTATTCTTCATATGTGGATAAAATAGTACCAGATATACACTAGGGTAAGTATCATAATATAATAATATATTACCCCAATCCCCAAGTTAGTAGTTTTGTGATTATGTGAGAAAATCAATATTTGTCAACGGAACATTGGATAGATTAATGGTAGACTGACTTTTAAACCTGTTACAGTATTCACCTTTGTCCATTTAGATTTTTAGTTCAATTCTCGATGAAGATGATGATTTTTTTCTTCTTCCTTCCACCCGAGAAATAAAAGAAGATTTCAAGTACTGAAGTTCACTGATTCTTTATTAGGCACGAGGTCCCAAATCACAGAGAACGATGATACAAGGGCAGACAAGTCAGTAGAAGTGTGGACATAAAACATAGAACGATGAATGAATAAATTAGAATGTACAAAAATGAAGATGGGCGTCCTTGCTGGAGCCTCAACCACAAGCAATCTCGTTTACTGTTCTTTACAATTCAATTAATGATTTCATTCTGGAAGTACTGAACTTCACACAAATGACTGAAAACGTATAACCTTAAGCTGAAATCAGAGATTAGTATTTGACATTGATTTCCTGAATGAAAATAATTTAGGTCGCGGATTAAATGTTTTGTAATGTCAGAGTATATGGTTGTGCTTTGTTTGGTTCGGAGATCTAATGAAGTTTAATTTCCCTAATTTTCAATATTCTGAGATTGTTGAAATAAGCATATGCCAAGAAACTCGGAGTAGCAACAAAATAAATTAAATCACTGCAAATAAGATCTACTTCACCTGAAGAGCAAATGATCTCCTTATATATACAAACATGCATACACAATCAAACACATACGCACTTATATGTATATATACATAAACACACAGACACACACGCATACACATAGGTTCGTTCGTTTGTGTGTAGGATTTATATATATATGTTTGTTGATGTGTGTGTAGGATTTATATATATGTTTGTTCATGTGTGTATTGGATTTATGTTTGTTCATGTGTGTGTAGGATTTAAGAACTGGTTAATTCAGACGAATGATGTGGGTTGTCAGTGAAGGTGTCAATTAATATAAATTAACGAGGGCTACTGAAAGTTCCGGTGATTCTAATCAGTTGTTGACACCTACATCAAAAGCTGAATATCCAGTTTCGTCAGTAATTCACAGAAACCATCATGTTCAACTCAACGGAGAAATCTATCAGGGAAAAGAATCCTAACGCTAACAAATTCTCCAAGCACACAAGTTCATACTCGAAGAACAATTATTATTATTTTTTTTGTTCTTCCTTCTTTTTTTCTTTGTATTTGTACAAAAGTATTCATGTTGATAATCGTTAGCAATATACAGATAATGGGTTCAATCCTACTGCATAGAAGATATCGGACAGGAGATCCAGCACTAAATAAAATGTGCGAGCACAATCTTTGCCCTTCTGAGAATAAAGATATGCACGGACATCTCGAAAGTAAATAGACGCCATCTGTTTTGAAAGTTTTATTTCTTGTTTCTTCTTTGGATATTTGTTGGTCGAAGAAAAGGTTTCCCTTTTAGCTGTTCTACCCTAGTGGACAAGTTGATGAAGACACATCACATAAGTACTTTAACTCATTTGGCAATGCTCTGCTATTTCAGTTGCTTCACAACGGGGATTATTTTCAACACTTCGCTCGACATCCTGAAGACATTTGCCAGAGGGCTCAGATCAACCTAAATGGGGTGCTGTTGATTCTTTGCGTTTGCTAAGAAATTTCGCAATCACTCCGTTGAGTTTGTCAAGAAGAATCTCTAAGTTTTGTGCATACTTACGCTGGCGAAGTTCACCCTCAGACTGATCTGTTTGAAAATCAGACGGCTTTGATGCTTTTGGTGTTCGTGGTATGGCTAGTTCCTTCGTTGGGTGTAACAATTAATATGTCATTATCTAAAATGATAAATAATAATACATTAACAAGTCTGAATGACCAGTTAGTGTCAGTACAGGTAAACAATAAAATGTGACGTGTCTATTTTGAGCCGTCTGTGTATGATGTTTATGATCTGCCGAATAGTATAGCGTATCATTTCTATGTAGATCTGAAATCTGAACAAGTTGTAGGCAACATCTTCCTATGCTGGAAATATGCTATCGATGATATCTAAGAAACTCCAGTCAAAAAACAGAGGGTTGTCAGTACAGGATCAAAATAATACCTATTACATCGAGACCATGGTTGCCTGCAATTAGCGTTTATAGGCTTGCCTGTGAATCAAATATGTTTTACCCCAGTTCGAAGGTAAAGAAAAGGCACGCGAGAACAAATACAATAGATAGAAGACGTAAGTAAATAAAATTTGCAAAAACGGGACACCAGAGATCTATTTTGCTCGAAAATCATTGGCGAGTAACCAATGTAAATGGGGACAAATCATTTATGACGGAGTTTAAATTTTTGACACTGCACAAATCTAAAATCCCGAAGATAAACATAAGTATAGAAAGCGATACGGGGAGAGTAACATAGCAGTTTTATCTCATGCTTGACATCAAACGTTCAGTCTTCAATCGGACTGTAACCCTAACAATTTTATATAATTACGTGCGGTTCCACAGAAGTTAAATCTGATGGATATCCTCCTCGGGTTAATGAGATTGCTGACAATCCGACCACGCTTCAGGTAGAACTAGATGATGCTACTAACAACATAATGATGCAAGCAAACACACAATTCCGTTCCATGCAATTCCGTTTATAATCTCTGTCAAACACTCTTTCTCTCTCTCACTCTGTCTGCCCTTTCTATTTCTCTCTGTCATTCTCTCTGACTCTCTCTGATTCTCTCTCATATACACGGATGTGTGCGTGTGAAATCATAGGAAATACATGTATTATTTATTATTTTTATTTTTTGTTCTTCTGCTCCTAATCTACCCAACCCCGACGAAGCTAGCGCTCAACGTTGAGATCTCCATGTTCTAAGTCTCCCGGTTCGTTTCTGATAGTATCCTACATCCAAATGTTTTTTACTGTTTATTTTCGTTGTACGCAGCATCTCCAGTTATTGGTTCAACAAATTAGCGGCTGTACGCGACATCAGTTTTAACCTTTAGACTACGACTGAGTTAGTGGTGGTATGTTAGAGAGAAATGCATGCAGGTGACTTTTAGAAGTCACGTGGGAAATGTCTGTTGCGTTTCGCAAAGTTTGAACAGCAGTATACAAATATACTAAGACTGAGAGGCAGTGAGTCATGGAAAAAACATATAAACACGCACACATAAACGCACACACACACACACACTTGTACGTATATGTGTGCATGTTCGTATGCATAAGTATACCTATGTATGAGGAAGGTTATAATCGACTATAGCCAGCAAAGCCGTGCCCCAATTGGTCAGTTTCAGGTAAACGAAACCGATGAAAGGAAATATATTGACAATTGAGCATGCCTACATACATACATACATACATACATACATACAAGCATGCTTACACGCATATACACACACGTGCGTAAGCAAAGGTACACCCAGAGACAGTTCTGACTGTCTATCTATCTATCTATCTATCTATCTATCTATCTATCTATCTATCTATCTATCTATCTATCTATCTATCCATCTATCTATCTATCTACATACATGTATACATATAAGTAAACGTGTGTGTATGTGTGTTTTTGTGTTAGAGTTTAAGTATAAATGAATGCGTATTTGTAATAATGTGTGTGCGCGTGCGATGTGTTAGCACGCGCATATAATATATATGGGAAATCATGGTTTTAAAATGATTTTGATGGTTAATATCCCACGAGGAAACATATAAATCTATCAAAGAATCTGTCACCATTTGGACCTCGGTGATTCGCAACAATTTCGGTGCACTGAGACATACGTCTTGTTCTTCCAGACAGACTGTCAATATATCTGTTAAGATAATGTTGGTGCTTAGGTGGCAATTAGAGTTCAAGAAAATTATGCAACACACCACAGTACAAATTAATTAGTTTAATATATATGAAAGCACTTCTGGTTTCTAGTTTATTTGTTTCCTCACAGTTGTATTATGACGTATCGACAAATAGTGTTTGCATATTTCGATATGTGCTCTGCCACATGCATCTGTACGAGCACATACTTGCATAAATACACATGTGGCGCACACTCACACAAACTTGTATATATATATATATATATATATATATATATATATACACGCACACGCGCACGTACACACATATGTATTACATATATTTGTATATATCATTGTGTGCGCGTATTTGAGCTATATATGTATGCTTGCATGTATATAAATATGTAATTCTGTGCTTTGTATATACAGATATATATGCATACATACAAACATACATACATACACACATATATATATATATGTATGTATGTATGTATATATGTATTTATATATAAGTATATATATATATATATATATATATATATATATATGTATGTATGTATGTATGCATATATATATATACATCAATATATGCATATGTATGCATATATATATATATATATATATATATATATATATATATATAAATTTATATATGCATGTTTATATGTCTGTATATAGATAATTATTGAGAGTTGGAAACTGACGGACTTGGGTACAATGATGAAAATAGAAAGAATACAATGGTACAGGCGATAAAATGTCTCGAAATCAAAGAGGAACATCCACATTTCGTAAGTGAGATGAATATTGAGGAACAGAGATGGAGTGAGAGGAGAAAAAAAAAAAGGCAGTTTACAGGGAATATGAGTTGGGCAGGAATTCGTTCGTCTTTACGTTCTGAGTTCAAATTCCGTTCAGGTCGCCTTTGTCTTTTATCCTTTTGGGTCCATAAAATAAGTACCAGTTGAGCACTGAGGTCGATATAATCGACTTACTTTCTCCTTGAAATTGTTAGCATTGTACTAAAGTCTAAAATCAATATTTTTAGGAACAATATGGTGAAGGCAGCGAGCTGGCAGAAACGTTAGCACACCGTTAGCACACACGTTAGCACACTGAACGTTAGTACGTCGGGCGAAATGCTTAGCGGTATTTCGTCTGTCTTTACGTTCTCGGTTCAAATTCTGCCGAGGTTGACTTCGCCTTTCATCGTTTCGCCGTCGATAAATCAAGTACCAGTTGCGTACTGGGGTCGATCTAATTGACTGACTCCCTCGCTAAAATTTCGGGCCTTGTGCCAAGAGTAGAAGAGAATCGTTAGAGCGTCGGATAAAATGCTTAGCAGTATTTCTTCAAGCTCATATTCCGCAGAGTCCGACTTAACCTTTTATCTAGTTGAACACTGTGTTCGACTAAGACCTGTTTCCTTCAATTAGCTGGTTTTGTGCCAAAATTTGAAGCCATTATTATAAGTATGGAGCATGAATCTGTGTCAGTATCAGAAAATATACCTATAAACGTTACGTCAGCTTTCTTTATGTTCTGAGTTCCAATCCTGGAGAGGTCGACCTCGTATTGCCTCTCTCTGGGGTACATTAAAACAGGTAGCAGTGGAGTGCTGAGTTGATGATATCGTCGACTATGTGATACGATAATCAAATGTGTGAGTTGTGGGCACTGAGAGAAATCATTATCAATAGTAGAAATGGTGAGGACGGTCGATTGGTAAAATCGCTCGAGCGTCGAACAAAATGACTTACGGTGTTTAAACACGGCTTTTAATGTTTTCAGTTCAAAAGTTACTTAGGTGAACTTTGTCTTTCGTCCTTCCGGGATAGATAAAATAGAATATTAGTGAAATAGTGAGATTGCTTTAAACGATTAACCTGTCCGCTAAAATATATGGCATTTTGCCAATATAAGAAATGATATTCTAAAATGTCGGCAAACTGTAGAACCTGCAAAGAGATGCATAAAAAAAAAAAAAACTATTATTTGCTCATGTAATGTTTTATGAGTTTATATACATACCTGGGTCGATAAATTAGTACCTTTAACCTAACAACGCTTTGCAGAAAGGTGGTATAGTTGTATATTTAAGTTTTTAACTACCACTCATTATATTTTGAGTTAAATTGCGCCAGGTACTCGAAAAAAAGAAAAAAAAAGAAAACGCTCTCATCAACACAGAAGCCTAGTGTAACGAGTAAGATAGAAACATGAAAGCAAGGATGCACTACAGGCGTGAATAGTGAACATATGCTCGGATGACCGTGTCGTGGTTTCCCTTAAAAAGTGAATGAATATTTTGATGTTGAATCTTGCCTCTTAACTTGATTTTACATATCATATATGGCTAAGTGGCAAGACGCTTGCTTCACAACCACATGGTTCTGGGTTCAGTCCCACAGCTTTACCACATGGGCAAGTGTCTTCTTCTATAGACTTGGGCCGTCCAAAGCCTATATATTTCTTTATTGCCCACAAGGGGCTAAACATAGAGGGGACAGACAAAGGGATTAAGTCGATTGCACCGACCCCAGTGCGTAACTAGTACTTAATTTATCGACCCCGAAAGGATGAAAGGCAAAGTCGACCTCCGCGGAATTTGAACTCAGAATGTAACGGCAGACGAAATACCGCTAACGTTTCTGCCAGCCCGCCGCCTTATAGATTTCTATATATAAGCCTATATATTTCTGTGTATGTGTGTCTTTCTGTCTGTGTTTGTCCATCATCTCTCCTTGACAGTCAGTGTTGGTATGTTTACGTCCCCGTAACTAAGCGGTTCCGTAAAAGAGACAAATAGAATACATACCAGGATATTTTCAAAAAAGTTCTAGGGTCTATTCCTTTGGCTAAAATTCTTCAATGCGGTGCCCCAGTATAGCCGCGCTCTAATTACTGAAACAAGTAAAAGATAAAATATAGTACTGAGACTATCATACAAGTATCATTCGTTCACAGAAGACGGTTAAATCCTCTGTCCACTTAGTATTTGCCGTTGACCACCAACATTTATAAATTTCTGTTATGACCGGTGTGTTTCTGAGCAATGGATCTTCAGATTAATTTGGGAATATTCTTGGTAATAAATTCTGTTAATTCAAAATGATCTAATATATTCTTTAAATAAAGTTAGGTACGGTAGCGTATGTACAAGTAAACAGATGGCTGGTATGTGTGTCTGTGTGTTCCTTTGTTTTTAATGCAAGAATATACAGAAGACAAGTGAGATATACGGACTGTTCTAGTCGTATTGAGAAAAAAAAAAAACAAGCAAAAATAAAAGTAAACTGTGGCAGAAGGAAGCAATTTTAGCCAATCATAAATAATAGTAGATTAAAGATTGTATTAGAATGAGAGAGAGAAAGAGAGTGAGAAAGAGAACGAGACGGAGAGAAAGTGTGAGAAATAAAGAGAAAGTGAGAAAGTGCGAGAAATAGAAAGAAAGAGAGAGGCAGAGATGGATATAGAGAGGGAATGAGAATAAGTCAGGAAAAAAATTAGAGCAAACAGAGGTCGGTCACAGGATATTAAGATGCAGATCAGTAGCGAGAGAGAGAGAAAGAGAGAGAGAGGGAGAGAGAGAGAGAGAGAGAGAGAGAGAGAGAGAGAGAGAGAGAGAGAGAGAGAGAGAGAGAATAAGAGGCGGTCTACGAAAAAGAAAGGATGGAACATCAATTTGTCAGTTAAAAATATATGGCAACAAAAGAGAAGGGGACAATCTGTACCCCCCCCCACCCTAAAGATCAACTTTAACTTTTATTCTGTCATGCTTGATGTGTAAAGTGCCAGTCTACGAAGATGCAGAAGATAGGAGGGAACAGTTAGAGCAGCGCATGTATTATCATATAATATGTTTGAGTTCTGATGGCTAAGATTTGCGAGAAAGCTGATTCCAATCTATATCGATCCTTGCCTTTCACTTAGCGTCGATGGAGTGAACAGTGAACGTATGCTTGGATGACCATGTCTTGGTTTCCCTTGTAAAAAGAAATTTATACTTGCACGTCAGAGAAGAGTTTTGCAAGTGCAGATCTATATTTAGGTGAACTATACGGAGGCTCCGGTTATACATACATACATACATACATACATACTTACTTACTTACATACGTACGTGAGTGCGTACGTACGGCGTGCGTGTGTGCATACATACTTGTCTACTTGAGTGCATACGTATGTACGTGCATACATACATACATGCATACATACATACATACATACATACATACATACATACATACATACATACATACTTGCATACATACATACATGGAGCAAAGTATAGATGAGTTTGGGATTTTAAGGATAGTACGCAAATCTTTAATTCATAAACTACAAGCCATCACAATATCTGAGACTATAAACATCTCCAAGAACTTCTTTTAAGGTTTAAATTATGATGGTTGAAACAAAATGCTTTACTTCACAATATTGCTACCAATTAAAAAGACAAAGATAACATACATATATGTACTACTCCATTATAAGTAGAGTCTATGTTTCTACAGCAATCCATTAATATGCATATTGTTTTTTACTCTAGAGGCACAAGGCCCGAAACTTTTGGGGAAGGGGCCATTCGATTAGATCGACGCAGTATGCAACTGGTATTTGATTTATCGATCCCGAAAGGATGAAAGGCAAAGTCGACCTCGATGGAATTTGAACTCAGAACATAAAGACAGACAAAATACCGTTAAGCATTTCGCCCGGCGTGCTAACGTTTCGGCCAGCTCGTCACCTTCATTAATATGCATATTAAAAAACTGTGGGAGACCAGGTTGACATATTCTTTCTTCTCTAAGCACAAGGCCCGAATTTTTAGGGGAGGGGCGGCCAGTCGATTAGATCGATCCCAGTACGCAACTGGTACTTAATTTATCGACCCCGATAGCATGGTCATATACTGTAGCCAAGTATGTAACTATTAAGTTGGCAACACTCTACAGGTCAATGTTTTGACTAAGTATTATATTTAAGCTTTACCCAAGATGTCTCAATCACTTATTTCAGCAATGTGACTGATGAGAAGGCACGTGAAAGGAAGTGAGTATGGGGGATATACCAAACAAATTTTGTATATATAAAAAAAGCTCTTTTGTCTGAAGTAAGAAAACACCGTAGAAATCTTGAGACATTTTGGCTTGATCATAGAAAAGCAGGTGACACTGTCCCTCACTCATGACTGCTGAAATCTCAGCATTTGACAAAAGTACTTGCTTCCTTAGTTTCTGCCATTGGGACACTCGCAAATTCCTGTGTCACAATCTTCCATTGAGATCGGATGGTCGTCTCTGGCATTATAAATATTTCAAAGGGAATATTCCAAGGAGATAATCTTTCTATAAATCTGTATATTTTGGCATGAAATCCGTTATCATTTCTATTACAAATATCCAATAGTTGCATGCTAGGGTCTGTAACTGCTAGTTATACCAACACAACTCAAAATTTCTTTGTGGTTGAGATGAAGATCTGCTAAAAATGCTAATAATGCAAAAATAGAGCTGGAGTTAGCAATAACATTCTCATCTGACAAAGGGATTGAATTTCATCTAATGAGATGTTCATATTTGATTGTTGAACTTGGAAAAAACAGACCCGCAAACTCAAAAATGATACGGAGACCAGGGAATATTGCATTAGACTCAAAAAATATGGCTATCAGCTTACTCCTCGTACAAGACAATATCCCACAATGTATTTGCAGTACCATTGTTAAAAGCAACATTTCGGATACTAAACTGGTACACATAGGAAATCCACACGGCAAACGTCAGAGACTTCACTGAAACAATCAACTAGATTGGTAAAAGAGATTATGTAAGGAATGAGTAATTTCTATTTCGTTATGACTGAGCAATGTTTGATATATAAAAGAATTTGATAGTGTGTGACAGATGGCGAGAATTAGGGCTTGCAGCATTTCAGTTATATATATAGTTGTACTTACGTAAGCTCAGCTTTGATAAAAATATGAAAAGGAATTTTGTGTATATGTATATATTTAGGTATAAGGATGACAGACTGTATCTGAATGTACGTGAATATGTGAGAAGAAAAAGAAAATGAGAGGAGGGAAAGAGTGAGAGTAAAGGGAAAGAGTGAGGGTGGCGGGAAAGAAGCAGGCTGAGTGTAAGTGTGACTGTGAGAAAGAGGGCGTAGATAAAAAGAAACTGTATTGCATCAATGAAAATTTTCGAAGTAAAAGACACAAGGAATGGCACCCAGTCGAGAAGGAACGCAGAGGAAAAAAGAATCAATAAACACAAGATTAATGTAGTGCCATTTAAAATGGTAACACAAAACTCTCTGACATTTCAAAGAGTTGCAAATCATGAAGAATTAAAAAGTACGATGTGCTAGGTTTGTTATCTCAAAAATCGAAAGCGGGAAATAACTGTGTGAGACGAAATAAATACCAACAGTATTAGCATTCCTCTACTGTATGTACATTGGTATATGTTTGCTTGTTTCTCGGCGAGTAAATATGTGTAGCTGTGTTTTAGAGTATGCGGGATGCGTGTGTGAATATACTTAAATATATGCGTGCATACATACATACATACATACATACATACATACATACATGCATGCATACATACATACTACATACATACGTACATACATACACACATACACATACATATATACATGCATACATATGCATACCTTTGTATATACTCATATATTTACATATATATATATACGTATATATATATATATATATATAATACACACACACACACACACATATATACTTCCATACATGCATACATATATGTATATATTCATAAATACTTATTCATATATACATATATATAGTTTGTGTGAATGTGCATAATATATGTATGTATATAGGTATATATAGATATATACATACATGTATATATAGATATATACATATACATATATATATATATAGGTATGCACACAAATATATATATATAGATACACACACAGATGTATATATATATATGTATACACACATATATATACTTGCATATATGCATACATATATATAAATACTTATATATATATACACACATATATATATATATATATATATACATTCA